>NW_017309428.1:17405-22344 GCF_000935625.1 Nanorana parkeri
ACTGCGAATATCGGACTGCTCACCTGGGGGTCATAGATGGAGAGGGGGAGATGGTGAGACAAAAGCATACAATAGCGGAGAGTAGGGTGGTGTATGTATGGACAGCTTGGGTTACCGGTAGGATGGAGTATGGCGCTGAAGGGCTACCAGATGTCCAGTGAAAGAGTATCTTTACCCACCAATTTAATGTCTCCCAAAACAGTTACTTTCAAGGCGTGCCAACTGCCAAGATTGCTGGTGCACTCATTTCACCTCTCAACCAAACTATCAAGTGGTGTCTCCCTGGGCTGTGAGGGATTGGAGGGTGGAGTTCCACTTTAATGAACTACATACAACGTGATAAAGAACCCATTATTTTTTTATAACCAGATCCATACACTGGACCAGCACACAAAGAACCAGATCTAGGAAGAAAGATGTAAATGTCATTTTGTCCACGCGGTAAAGAGAACCGGTAATAGTTTGGGGGGGGGGGCAATTTTATGTTTGTTGTTTCCATTGATAGGTTTTGAAATTGTTATATTGTATCTAAATAGGAAACGTTTGTAAAGAAGGACGCCGCTCCCATTCTCACACTCATCAGTCCCATCCAAAATGCCGGGTGCTGGCCCACAGAGGCATTCCACGGCCGTTACCAGTAATCCAATATATGTAAAGCCGCACTCGGCAGTCAGGACCTCCATTCCCAGGGATCTGCAATGTTACAAGTGTAGCACCCTGCTACTAGGAATGCTACAATATATCTGTAGTCTATGTTCAGTTCAATTATTACTTTGACTTGTGCGCCGTCAAAAAATTTGTTCCGTTTCGGAATATCCGTTATTTCGTAATTCGTGTCCGGAACTCAATTCGGATTCGTACAAAATACGGATTTTCGTTAGTTTCGGCACATTTTCGTAACTGTACGAACATTCGTTATGATGAAGTTAAAAAGCAAAAATACCTTTTGTTAATATTGGAGTCGATGTGGATCCGAAAAAACAAACAAACTGCCATCAACTCCAATATAAATGAACTTTGCTTTTTACCTTCAATATAACGAATGTTCGTAACAGAACGAAAATACGTCAACGGAATTTCGTATTTCCTGCCTGTGTATTGTAATGTAACCCTCAGCGGCAGCGGATCCGTATTTCGCATTAAAAAAAAAATCTTGTCATGTTGTTCAACCTCATTTACAGGGGTAATATTAGTTCCCGTTTCAAAGAAATTCGGATCCGAAATTCGTTAACGGAATTTCGTATATAATTCTGAAACTGCCATTCGGATTTCGGATGCTTCCGAATTTACAAACTTCAGGAAAATTCGTACGAATTTCGATTCGTAACGAAACGAATGGCACATGTCTACTGTTTACATTGCAGGCTGATTTCCCGATCGTGCGCGCCGCCTGGCGGCGGGCAGGAGCGGGGTGGAATGGGACGTTTAAAAACGCCCACCCGCATTCAAGAAGCCGCTGTCCGGCCGATCGAGTTTAATTAATCAAATTGTTGAATGGGACCATTAAAAGGAATCGTAACTAAACATGTGCTATATTCAAGGAAAAAAAAAAGTATGTATAACTCCCCTGTCAGGAACACTGCACACAGCAGGTGGCGTCTGCGCATGCGCGCGAGCACGGCGTAACCCGCAGTGTCGGGCCGGGCCGTGCACTTTCGCGTAGACGTCCGTGCGCGCGCGTGCGCGCAGCACGTCACGTGCGCGCATCTGCGACGTGTTGTGGCGCCAAACTGGCTATTTAAACTCAGCTCCTCCATGTCTCCAGTGCTGAGTACTCTTTCAGCTTGTGCCTAGTATCCTGTGTCTGTTCCTTGGTTTATTAGTTGTTGCTTTTGACTCCGGCTTGCTCCTGACTCCGCTGACCTTCTGGTATCCTGATCCTGGCTTGTCTAGACGATTCTCCTGCTCCCTGCCTGTTCCTGCATTGCCCGCTTGTTACCAAACCCGGCCTGTGACCCGACCACGAGATTGCCTTATGCCATACAACCTCTCTGCCCGCACGTTGCTGATCCGGTCTGCCTGACTTCGTTTACTCTCTGTCTGCCTCCCTGCTGTGCGTTTATATTATCCCTCACGGCAAGAGACCGTACGAGTTACCCTCTGGTACCGAAGTCCTCATCCAGGCACTCGTGCCCCGCTGTGCCCCAGACTACCTGTCTTCTCTACCAGGCTTTCTGGGACCAGAGTTGCAAGAGAGGGGCCGCCCTCGTCATCTCAAGCTCCACCAGGTACGTGACACCCCCCTCCCCCCAAAAAAAGTTTGCATTTCCATGCCAAGGCCAACTATCATGACTTGTCGGGGGTCAGTGATAGGAATGATCAGTGTTGTCTTCACTGGTCGCTTTGGCATGCTAGAAAATGGCTGACTGTCTGTACGCACAGGTGGAGCTTTTGTAATGTCAGGGCCGGTGTTCACTCAGAAAGCCTTGACTGATGGATTCGTCAGTTTCCGCCCCTTCGTTCAAAAACCCCCAATAAACACTCGGACTGCGCGGCATGGGATTTTAACGGCGGCAGCGGCCCCCTTTATTAAACAAACAACTTTAACAATAACCAAAAGTAATAAACCAAATAATACTGTTGACTGAGAAGGGGTCTTTGGGTGCCCAACAGCCCAAAAAGGCCTCTCCTAACACTCCGCCCATGTCCCCAGCCGCAGCACAACCAGCTCGAGGACACTTACTACTTCCGGGGTTCTCAAGGGGCCAGGCCCCCGCCCTTTACGAATCCGGACACCAACAGGGGGGAAGCACCCATACCGAGGGCCCCCTATTTTTGTAATCAACTCCGATTTTGTAGACCCCCAAAGACCCCCTAACCCGCCAAGCTGCTGTGACAAAAGAACCCTCCCAGCCCCCATAACCCCAAGATTCAGGGAGGGAGGGTGGGACAACCTGCTTCCTTCGTCGATTTCCAGAAAGAGGAATCCCTCAGCCCTCGCAGTTCCTTCCCATGCGGCTCCTACCGGACACCTGACTCCCACATCCAATCAGGTAAGAGCAGCTATTCCCATTTTATTTTTAACTCTTTCTCCCGGGACTATTCCTCCCCCCAGTCATGTAGCCCCTCTGCTCAGTCTCTCCGGGTCTGTCTATTTTTAAGACAAAATAAGACTGCTCTCGGAAACAGAATGGAGCTGAACATAAGATTATGGCCACTGTTTATCAGTTTCAAAGAGACTTCAGTTGCCATCCAATCACTGATGTGATATGATTGTGTTCTTTGGACCAATCATGGATTCCTCATGTGAGTGAATGGGAGCAACTGGGATAAAGATGGATAGGCAGAGGCCATCTGGAGGACTTCACTAAGGACCAGAGCACCTAGCTCAATGGAATAAAGGATAGCACTAAGCCGTAACAAGAAGCCATTTTCCTGAGAACACTTAAAAGAGAACTACGAGGTCAGTGTTTTTCCCCATAGTTCTCCTTAGGGTAACGGGAGGACACAAACTAGCGTCCTCCCGTGACCCAAAGCTCAGTATATAGGGAGCTACAGCTCGCGGTATACTGAGACGCCGCAGCCGGAGCGGATCCCGACATCGATGTCGAGATCCGCCCAGCTGCGTGAGTGACAGCTGGCTCTGCCTATCTAGAGGCAGAGCCAGCTGTACCCGCCCCCTTCCCCGTCCGTTCCGCCAGTCAGCGCTGGAGGATCGGAGCCTGACGGAGCAGAGAACCGTGACAGGATCGAGAAGTGAGCGAACACCGGCATGTGTTCGCTCACCTCCCGATCTACTGAGCCGACCTGTGACAGTCTCATTGTCACACGTCGGCTAGAACTATGAGGTGAGTGAAAAGCACCCGCCCCTCATAGTTCTCCTTTAATCACCATGAAGTGCTATTTGTAGACCAACAACAACAACAACTGAAGCTAAGTGACTTTTCGTGTATTCTCTTATAGAAACCAATGCATGTGCTAGAGGAGGCTGCAAAGAGATCAGCAGCTCCGAGATGTAATAAAGGAAGTTAAAAAAAAAAGAGAACACCAGGATTTTATTTTTAAAAAATGGTTTATGATACACAGTGTACAGAGCGAACGAAACATCATCCAATCAGGGATTACATTGACTTTAGTCCTGTCCAGTACAAAGTGTCTGGTATGAACCATTGTACTGCTGGAAAACCGGGATGCTGTTGATTCTACGGCAATAAATTGTAGGTGCAGGGGGCGTAACTAAAAATCACAGGGCCCCATAGCCAAATTTTATATGCCCCCCCCCCCCCCAAAAAAATGCCACTGAACAACACATTGCTACAGTCATGTGGCACAGTACCCGAGCTACAGCATATTTATTATATATGATATGATTACATGCATCCGGAAAGAGTGATTGATTCCTAACCTCATGTAATCATATCACATACCATGACATATGCGATGTACAGGTGTTTACATGCAGCGGCTGTCACCTGATCATTAACATGAATAGGTGACAGCTGCCGCTTGTAAACTCCGGATTAGGGAGGAAGAATTTGCAGGAAAAACGCAAGTTCCTGATGCAGAAATCCCTCATTGCGCTGAAGCTTACAGATGTGAATGGGGCCCAATCAGTGGCGTCACAAGGGGGGGGGGTGCGGCGGGTGCGGCACGCAAAATGACTGACAGTCACCCCCTCTGAAATGTCGGGCACTCGGTCATGGACCGAACGCCCGACGGTATCAGGAGAGAGGAGGGGACCCGGCGGAGAGAGGAGGGACTGTCCCCTCCTCTCTTTGAAGGCATCGTTCACCAAGATGGCCTAGCAGAAGATCGCCGTGCGTGCATGGTGACGTCTCGGCGGGGGTGTCACCCAGCCTCCAGGACACCCCTGGGCCCAATACACACACATATGGAAATACACGCACACAGAATAATACACCTCACTCGTTTCCCCCTCCCCCCAGATAAAATAAAACACACACACACACAGAATAATACACCTCCCCTTGTGTCCGCA
>NW_017309428.1:22630-29266 GCF_000935625.1 Nanorana parkeri
CGCCAGCAGATAAAATAAAAAAAACCATTACCTGCACGATCCCTGGTGATCCAATGGTGATTAGTAAGGTCTGCGGCAGACCTTACTAATCCATCCTTTAGGCTGGAGCTCAGAGTGGTCAGAGCTCCGGCCGAAAGGAGCAGCTATTCGATCTACATCTGACAGAGATGCAGGCGGTGACAGAGATGCGGGCCGGATGGAATCGGTTCGCTGGCCGGTACTTGGAGACCCCTGAAGACCTTCCTTCCTGCGGTTGACAGGGCCCCTCCCTCTGCCCCCGGCCCCTTAGCGTCCGCTTTGGCGGTAGTTCCACCACTGTGTAGGTGGCGGCAGTTTGTGTTCCGGAAGGTCTTGCGCATGTTTTTGGCCTGACTATGATCAGGGAGACCGCATGCTGGAATTATTGAACACCTTGCGGTTGCCCCAGCACCGCGTGCATACATGACACACTGATAATATATGTGGCATTTCCATAATGTTACATGTAGCGGGGAGGACAAAGAAATCATCATTGGCTGGTGAAGCTCAGAACATCCCATTCTATGATCTCTATGACGTGTCTCCAATCACACGAGGAGCAAAGTTTAAACCAGCAGCAAGAATGCTCTTCTTTTTACTGCATTCTGATTGGCCGTCCTGGTTCCTCATGGGTTGTCTCATCTGTCTGACAGCTAAGTCCACCAATCACATGTCAGTAAGTGGGAGGAGTTTAACCAACTGCTGTCTTATCAGGAAACAAATCACAGTGGTCTCCGGAGGAATATTCAATGACTATAGGATTGACTTTCTTAGCTGATGACGGGTCGGAGTTCTCTCTGTTTCTTCAACTGAAAGCTGAGTGTGGACACTCTGAGATCCTCCTGATTGAGTGGAACTACAAGTCCCATCATATCCTTCAGCATTATATTTGCAGTAGTAGTTTGTATATGGCTGTAGTATGATGGAGGAGGAAGACGGAGATATGAGGTGTCCTCCGATGTTCCTCGGTCCATATCAGAATATCTTCTTCTCACAGATGTACTGGTAGCTCCGGGAACAATGATCGTCATTCCATTTCTTTCTATTCCAAAACACAACGCAGTCTTCCCCTCCTCCGAGACCATGACCCTCCCAATCATCGGGCTGCTTGTCCTCCCAGAAGCTGCAAGACACAAGAGACACTAATGAACAGACCAAGACGGACAGTGAGCAGAACCAGGACCTCCGGGAGGCAGCGGGGAGGTCTTCACAAACCAATAAACCAGAACGCAACTCAATCTGGGAACGTGTCATCGGCCTTCCCAATTCTCTCCTGTAAACTAGAAAAACTCTCCAACTTGTTATAGAGATGAGGAGAGGGAGAAGAGTTCTGTAGTTCCATAGCAAGGAGTTCTCTCTCCCAGCTCCTTCCCTGTGTCAGGATCCGGATCTGAACCCGGGGCCTCTGCTGTAGCTGGCGGTGGTTCTACCTGCTGAGCCACCTTAGAACCTTGGATAGCTTCTCGCCTGATCTCCTGTGTAATCCTCAGGTAAACCTAGTTTCTGCTGAACTCTGAACTCCTTGCTCCTCCCTTCAACTTCCTATTCTAGCCACGCCTCTGCACTTCCTGTTTGTCAGATTATTGTGCTCCTGCCAATATCTTGCTTCCTGCTCCCTCTGTGATACAATCCGCTCATACTGCTACCCGTGTACCGAGCTTTGGCTGCTGATTCACCGACTACTCTCATCATCTTCCACTTCATACCTGATACCTTTGGCTACTGACCTCGGCTTGTTCTCTGACTACGCTTCTGTCTGCTCCTCCACCACTACCCTCTGCTTGTGTACCGAACCTGGCTTGTTATACCACGAATGTGCCTGCTGCTTCAGCTACTGGACTCTGAGCCTGACCCCAGATCGTGACACCCTGATTGGCTATCTAAACCATTCTCTACTCCAGGTTCTTCCCTGATTGGTTATACGAAAGGCTCCTTCCCCCACCTCTATGCCTAATTGGTCTATATGAGGAGTTCTCTCTCCCAGCTCCTTCCCTGTGTCAGGATCCAGGGCCCCTGCTGTAGCTGGCGGTGGTTCTACCTGCTGAGCCACTCTGAAACCTTGGATAGCTCCTTGCCTGATCTCCTGTGTAATCCTCAGGTAAACCTAGTTCCTGCTGAACTCTGAACTCCTTGCTCCTCCCTTGAACTTCCTATTTAAGCCACGCCTCTGCACTTCCTGTTTGCCAGATTATTGTGCTCCTGCCAATATCTTGCTTCCTGCTCCCTCTGTGATACAATCCTCTCATACTGCTACCCGTGTACCGAGCTTTGGCTGCTGATTCGCCGACTACTCTCATGGTCTTCTGCTTCATACCTGATACCTTTGGCTCCTGACCTCGGCTTGTTCGCTGACTACGCTTCTGCCTGCTCCTCCACCTTGTGACATAACACACACAGGTAGAAAATAATCTGTTTGTTGTTCATGTTATATAAATATGAGGTCAGGGTAGCGAGGACGGAAATTCATACGAAGAAACGTTGCGATTGTTTGGATCCGGAATGGCGTGAGCTCAGTTACATGAGTATATGGCAGCCCAGGAGACCTGAAAACCCATTTCTTCAGGAATGATTGTTTCAATGATGTCTCAGCCCAGCCCAGACCCTATCCCTGCGTAACTCCAGCCTCGTGAAACGTGTTGGATCACCTCGTTGAACACAGACGAGGCTGATTCTGGACTACTTCCAGGGGAGTGGAACTCTTATCTTCTCTTTTCATAACTGCACAGGGACCGTTCATAAGGCTTTCCGAGAAACTAAGGAGCCACCCACCATTCTCCATACACATCCCATCGCAAATGAAATAAGTTCAGAGCACCTTCACCTTCATACAGATGATGTCACAGGTCCTTCCCTCTAAGAAGAAGCATAGTGAGGGACTGTGCTCCTATGGCACACTACTATAGATCACTCTTTAGTAGAGCTGTAAGCTTATCAGGGCCGGTGCAAGGTTTTTTTGCCTACACAGGCGAAGGTGCATTTTACCAGCCCGCACAGTTTGCACAATGACCGCCAATGTAACGAAAGTGTTCACAATGACCGCCAATGTAACGAAAGTGTTCACAATGACCGCCAATGTAACAAAAGTTTGCACAATGACCGCCAATGTAACGCAAGTTTGCACAATGACCGCCAATGTAACGAAAGTTTGCACAATGACCGCCAATGAAAGGAAAGTATTTACAATGACCAACGTAAGAAAGGTATACACCTTAAATTTACCTTATTCTTGCAGTCTTCAGGCAGTTTCTTCTTCCTTAGCAGCGGGGGAGCGGG
The DNA here is from genome assembly GCF_000935625.1 of Nanorana parkeri. Taxonomy (NCBI): domain Eukaryota; kingdom Metazoa; phylum Chordata; class Amphibia; order Anura; family Dicroglossidae; genus Nanorana; species Nanorana parkeri. The sequence continues at coordinate 25,922 of NW_017309428.1, forward strand.
GGTGGGAGGGGCGGCAATTTGCATATGAATGAGCCTCGATATTTACATATGAATGGATCGCTTTTATTGATATGCAAATCACCGCGGCCCGTTCACATACAAATATCTCGGCCGGGGCATTGGAGGAAGGGCCGGCTCATCAGTCGTGATTAAGGACTGACTCATTGGTCATAACTGATAATGATTGTTTGGCCAGATCTTAGTTTTTGGGGATCTGTGAGAATTATTTTGATATTTGAGGTGTCAGTGTCTTACTTTCGAATTTTGTCATAGGGCGTTCCGTCCACCCATCTCCAGGCTCCATCCATATCCGTTAGGCCGATCCACACGTCATTGACTTTTAAAGTCCTACGCAGAAAATCCTTCAGAAAGACAAAATATAGAACTGATTAGGAGATGAATATGGCGGATTTTCAATGTACAACTTTCTGCACACACACAGCCCCCCCCCAATCAACGGAGAATGGAACCAGATGGTAGGGGCGGCAGGGTTAGTTCTAATTTTTTTTCTTTATTTTTTCTTACTTTTTTATCACTTTTTTATTTTTATTTAGCAGCGCGGCACGGCACAGCACGGCACGGCACAGCACAGCTCTCCCCTCTCACTGTGTACACCGAGCGGCAGAGTTAGTTTTAACCGCTGCCGCTCTGCTCACTGCATCGGCGGCAGGGACAGGAGAGAGATTCGGCGGCCGGGGGAGGACGGAGTCCCGAAGACCAGCGGAGAGAAGTAGGTGCGGGGGAGGGGACTGCACACATATTACAAGTGATCGCGGCGACATCGCCGCAATCACTTGTAAACGAACGGCCGGATTCCCCACTTACCGCCCAGCACCCGGAACTACATGTTCCGGGCGTCGGGGGACTCCACGGCGCTGCCGCCCCTCTGCTACGTGCCGCCCCGAGGCCGGGCCTCGGTGGCCTTGTGGGGAATCCGGGCCTGCACACGCGCGCTATGGTCGATTTAGTCACATGACATATTTTTGGATTGGATAGGAAACTGGGGCATCAGGAGGAAACCCGCATTAAAGTGGTAAAAATCTTCACATCCCAAAACAAATATTATACCCCCGAAAGACACAGATGGCACGACCCATCTGCAGGCTCATGGCACCCCTGAGGTCAGCTACTGTGCACTCACCCCCTGTAGTGTCCAAAAAGTGCAAAGATTCCACTGAAAATTTCTACCAACTTTCACGAAAGGAGCTGCCACTGCCGACCTCCTCCTAAAAATGCCAACCCGATGGTTTGTTTTCACTGTATAGCTGTGTAAGACTATACTTGGCCGCACGCATGCTTCTGCGCATGTGCTTACGCCTGTCTTCCGCATTTGCAGGAAACGGGCGCTATTGCGCATGCGCGCTCAACGTACGTGCGCGTGGAAATGTGTTAACGTGGCGCACAGGAAGTGATGCAGCTTCTCTGGATTGATGGTCCTATTTAAACTTGCCGGTCCTATGGATGGTCTTTCAGCTCCTGTGTGTGTGATCCTATGCCTCTGCCCGTTCCAGTCTTCTGCTGCCTGACCCGGATCTCCTCGACTACGCCTGACTGCTGCCGCCTTTGACCTCTGCTTGCTCCCAGACTACTCCTTTGCCTGCCGCCTTGTACTTCGCTGCCCGACCGGTGTTGACCCTGGCCTGCCTGACCTCGTCCTTCTCCAGCCGTGTTCCCGGTGGTCTTCCCAGCTGCCTCTACACCTGCTTCCTCGGAGACCAGCTTCGGACTCACCCCGGCGCAGTGCCCTACACCCTCCGGCACCGGTGCTGCTCTCTGTCCTCTCACTCCCTGTCACCACTCTCATGGGTGCGGGACAAGAGTTGCAAAGGAGGCCTCCTCCACTACTCGGTTCTCTACCAAGGTGCGTGATAAGCTGTTAGCTGTCAGATAATGTTGCAAAGTCTCTGATGTCAACAAAAAAGCCAGAAATGTCAACAATCCAACGTGAAAAAGGGTCAAAAAGTAGATTAGGCAGAAGAAAAAAAAAGATACATTTAAGAAAGAGGTTTTATTACATGGGTGCAATGGGATCACCTGACCTGTAGAGCCGGGAGGACACACACCTCCTGCCCCTCGCTTGTTTATTTGGGGGGGGGGGTCCCCCTTTAAAATTCATACCAGACTCCTATTCAGAATAAGGGCCCGATATAGATTATGAGGAATAACTCCATATAAAGAGTCTGGTATAGATCTTGAGGGGGGCCCATGCAATTTTTGAGGGTTTTTACTTTTTTGGGGGATCGGGTCGCTCCCAGAATCCATACCAGACCCTTACAGGGTAGAGGAGCGAGCATGCATCCCTCTCCTGAACCATGCAAGGGCCCCATGCACTTAACAATGGCAGTCCCCCGGGGCAAGGCCACATATCACCTGCGACCACCCTACGTGAATGAGGACAGGGTACATACCCCCGATTACTCATTCACCAAGAAAAAAAACCAACGTGAGCCGTAGCGACAGGTGGAGCGTGGAGAAAGGTCGGGCCGAAGCCGACCGATCTCCACTCCAATGACAGCTGGGCGGTGCCAGCCGCGATCTCCGCCATGACCATGGGGGACGCTGATCTGTCATTAAACCGTAATAACTGGGCGGAGCCGGCCGTGACGTCACGGCCCGCTCCGCCCAGTTGTTGTTCATTGGCTGGGACCTGCTAGAAGACTCTGGCAGGTGCCGGCCAATAGGAAAAAGCTATCACCGCTAGCTCCGCCCAATTGTTTTTCTTTTGCCGGCATCTGTCAGATACTCCATTATGCAGCGGGAGTTCGTCGCATGTGGTCGGGTTGGTGTGCAGCGTTTTTTGTTTTTAATCTTTTTTCTCTTCTTTAAATATTATTTATTTATTTTTTAATTTTCCTATTTTTCTACGTTTGTAAAATATTACATTTTTTTCCCATTGTTTTGACTTATTTTCTCTTCTGTTCGGTACCTCGGCAGAATAGCTCGAGCCGAATCCTGCGCTCGGCGGCATTCGGCTATTCACTCACTGGCGTTCGGACCCCTATGAGAATAGGGCGAACGGCAGCAAATGAGCTGCCGGCGCTTCGGCTTAGCCGACCCAGATGTTGGATCGGCCGAGTTGAACTCCTTCTGGAGCCGATGTACAGCTGATTTTAGCCGATGTACGGCTGATATCAGCCGTACAAGGATGGAGTGAATAGCTGAACAGTGTTCGGCTAACTTCACTTCGGCCTTCGGCAGCTTTGTGAATAACCCCCCCCGTAGTGGCCACTGCCATGTCTGTGCAAAGCAGTAACTGCTCAATGAACCTGCCCCCGGTGACAACCATTCTCAGTCTGCTGGTGCTTAGATTGTTGTCACCACACAGGGTGAGGCTGAGAGTCTAAT
>NW_017309428.1:30093-34840 GCF_000935625.1 Nanorana parkeri
TGGGATCTGACAGGGCAACCATAGCAGTTGGATCTTTTCACCATTCTCACCATCTCCCTCTTGTTATTAATGACCACCAGGTGGGCCTTCCTGTCCTCGCAGTCTTTCTTGGAGTCATTCCATGGTAAGGAGTTTGTAGACAAATTGTAACAGCTGAGTCCATACTGAGTCCATCCCGTACTGCATTTTGGATCAGCAGAGCCTGAGGGAGCAAGAAAGAGGATTATGAGGGTCATGCCGGATTGTTTTGGTTATAGCAGCACAGGTGGGACAAGGTGGTAGCACAGGGATGGTGGGAGCTCCTCATAATGGGCACAGCGGGTGTACAGACCCGGGAACTCAGCACAGGGATGGCGGGGGCCCCTCATAATGGGCACAGCAGGGGTACAGACCCGGGAACTCAGCACAGGGATGGTGGGAGCCCCTCATAATGGGCACAGCGGGTGTACAGACCCGGGAACTCAGCACAGGGATGGTGGGAGCCCCTCATAATGGGCACAGCGGGGGTACAGACCCGGGAACTCAGCACAGGGATGGTGGGAGCCCCTCATAATGGGCACAGCGGGGGTACAGACCCGGGAACTCAGCACAGGGATGGTGGGAGCCCCTCATAATGGGCACAGCGGGGGTCCAGACCCGGGAACTCAGCACAGGGATGGTGGGAGCCCCTCATAATGGGCACAGCGGGGGTACAGACCCGGGAACTCAGCACAGGGATGGTGGGAGCCCCTCATAATGGGCACAGCGGGTGTACAGACCCGGGAACTCAGCACAGGGATGGTGGTGGCCCCTCATAATGGGCACAGCGGGTGTACAGACCCGGGAACTCAGCACAGGGATGGGGGGGCTCCTCATAATGGGCACAGCGGGGGTACAGACCCGGGAACTCAGCACAGGGAACTTTTTTAGGGCCACGTGCAGCGCTCTCCTTCCTTCTTTGTGGCCGAAGTATCTGATTTATAACAATAAAAAGATGAGGAATAATATGGAACGTTCACCTTTCTTTATCGTACTCAGATAATCCGTTATGGTGACAACTGGAAAGAGAAAAGACAAAGCTAAAGTGACCGATCAATGACCAAGCAGAGTCCCTCCTGATAGTATTAGATAAGACACAATGTGAATACATCACAGAGCAACATGATAACAAGGAAGGAATTCAATCTGACCTCCGTCCTCCCCGTCAGTCTTCTATCTGACCTCCGTCCTCCCTTCAGTCTTCTATCTGACCTCCGTCCTCCCTTCAGTCTTCTATCTGACCTCCGTCCTCCCTTCAGTCTTCTATCTGACCTCCGTCCTCCCTTCAGTCTTCTATCTGACCTCCGTCCTCCCTTCAGTCTTCTATCTGACCTCCGTCCTCCCTTCAGTCTTCTATCTGACCTCCGTCCTCCCTTCAGTCTTCTATCTGACCTCCGTCCTCCCTTCAGTCTTCTATCTGACCTCCGTCCTCCCTTCAGTCTTCTATCTGACCTCCGTCCTCCCTTCAGTCTTCTATCTGACCTCCGTCCTCCCTTCAGTCTTCTATCTGACCTCCGTCCTCCCTTCAGTCTTCTATCTGACCTCCGTCCTCCCTTCAGTCTTCTATCTGACCTCCGTCCTCCCTTCAGTCTTCTATCTGACCTCCGTCCTCCCTTCAGTCTTCTATCTGACCTCCGTCCTCCCTTCAGTCTTCTATCTGACCTCCGTCCTCCCTTCAGTCTTCTATCTGACCTCCGTCCTCCCTTCAGTCTTCTATCTGACCTCCGTCCTCCCTTCAGTCTTCTATCTGACCTCCGTCCTCCCTTCAGTCTTCTATCTGACCTCCGTCCTCCCTTCAGTCTTCTATCTGACCTCCGTCCTCCCTTCAGTCTTCTATCTGACCTCCGTCCTCCCTTCAGTCTTCTATCTGACCTCCGTCCTCCCTTCAGTCTTCTATCTGACCTCCGTCCTCCCTTCAGTCTTCTATCTGACCTCCGTCCTCCCTTCAGTCTTCTATCTGACCTCCGTCCTCCCTTCAGTCTTCTATCTGACCTCCGTCCTCCCTTCAGTCTTCTATCTGACCTCCGTCCTCCCTTCAGTCTTCTATCTGACCTCCGTCCTCCCTTCAGTCTTCTATCTGACCTCCGTCCTCCCTTCAGTCTTCTATCTGACCTCCGTCCTCCCTTCAGTCTTCTATCTGACCTCCGTCCTCCCTTCAGTCTTCTATCTGACCTCCGTCCTCCCTTCAGTCTTCTATCTGACCTCCGTCCTCCCTTCAGTCTTCTATCTGACCTCCGTCCTCCCTTCAGTCTTCTATCTGACCTCCGTCCTCCCTTCAGTCTTCTATCTGACCTCCGTCCTCCCTTCAGTCTTCTATCTGACCTCCGTCCTCCCTTCAGTCTTCTATCTGACCTCCGTCCTCCCTTCAGTCTTCTATCTGACCTCCGTCCTCCCTTCAGTCTTCTATCTGACCTCCGTCCTCCCTTCAGTCTTCTATCTGACCTCCGTCCTCCCTTCAGTCTTCTATCTGACCTCCGTCCTCCCTTCAGTCTTCTATCTGACCTCCGTCCTCCCTTCAGTCTTCTATCTGACCTCCGTCCTCCCTTCAGTCTTCTATCTGACCTCCGTCCTCCCTTCAGTCTTCTATCTGACCTCCGTCCTCCCTTCAGTCTTCTATCTGACCTCCGTCCTCCCTTCAGTCTTCTATCTGACCTCCGTCCTCCCTTCAGTCTTCTATCTGACCTCCGTCCTCCCTTCAGTCTTCTATCTGACCTCCGTCCTCCCTTCAGTCTTCTATCTGACCTCCGTCCTCCCTTCAGTCTTCTATCTGACCTCCGTCCTCCCTTCAGTCTTCTATCTGACCTCCGTCCTCCCTTCAGTCTTCTATCTGACCTCCGTCCTCCCTTCAGTCTTCTATCTGACCTCCGTCCTCCCTTCAGTCTTCTATCTGACCTCCGTCCTCCCTTCAGTCTTCTATCTGACCTCCGTCCTCCCTTCAGTCTTCTATCTGACCTCCGTCCTCCCTTCAGTCTTCTATCTGACCTCCGTCCTCCCTTCAGTCTTCTATCTGACCTCCGTCCTCCCTTCAGTCTTCTATCTGACCTCCGTCCTCCCTTCAGTCTTCTATCTGACCTCCGTCCTCCCTTCAGTCTTCTATCTGACCTCCGTCCTCCCTTCAGTCTTCTATCTGACCTCCGTCCTCCCTTCAGTCTTCTATCTGACCTCCGTCCTCCCTTCAGTCTTCTATCTGACCTCCGTCCTCCCTTCAGTCTTCTATCTGACCTCCGTCCTCCCTTCAGTCTTCTATCTGACCTCCGTCCTCCCTTCAGTCTTCTATCTGACCTCCGTCCTCCCTTCAGTCTTCTATCTGACCTCCGTCCTCCCTTCAGTCTTCTATCTGACCTCCGTCCTCCCTTCAGTCTTCTATCTGACCTCCGTCCTCCCTTCAGTCTTCTATCTGACCTCCGTCCTCCCTTCAGTCTTCTATCTGACCTCCGTCCTCCCTTCAGTCTTCTATCTGACCTCCGTCCTCCCTTCAGTCTTCTATCTGACCTCCGTCCTCCCTTCAGTCTTCTATCTGACCTCCGTCCTCCCTTCAGTCTTCTATCTGACCTCCGTCCTCCCTTCAGTCTTCTATCTGACCTCCGTCCTCCCTTCAGTCTTCTATCTGACCTCCGTCCTCCCTTCAGTCTTCTATCTGACCTCCGTCCTCCCTTCAGTCTTCTATCTGACCTCCGTCCTCCCTTCAGTCTTCTATCTGACCTCCGTCCTCCCTTCAGTCTTCTATCTGACCTCCGTCCTCCCTTCAGTCTTCTATCTGACCTCCGTCCTCCCTTCAGTCTTCTATCTGACCTCCGTCCTCCCTTCAGTCTTCTATCTGACCTCCGTCCTCCCTTCAGTCTTCTATCTGACCTCCGTCCTCCCCTTCAGTCTCATATCTGACCTCCGTCCTCTCCTTCAATCTTCTATCTGACCTCCATCTTCTCCTTCAATCTTCTATCTGACCTCCGTCCTCCCCTTCAGTCTCATATCTGCCCTCCGTCCTCTCCTTCAATCTTCTATCTGACCTCCGTCCTCTCCTTCAATCTTCTATCTGACCTCCGTCCTCTCCTTCAATCTTCTATCTGACCTCCGTCCTCTCCTTCAATCTTCTATCTGACCTCCGTCCTCTCCTTCAATCTTCTATCTGACCTCCGTCCTCTCCTTCAATCTTCTATCTGACCTCCGTCCTCTCCTTCAATCTTCTATCTGACCTCCGTCCTCTCCTTCAATCTTCTATCTGACCTCCGTCCTCTCCTTCAATCTTCTATCTGACCTCCGTCCTCTCCTTCAATCTTCTATCTGACCTCCGTCCTCTCCTTCAATCTTCTATCTGACCTCCGTCCTCTCCTTCAATCTTCTATCTGACCTCCGTCCTCTCCTTCAATCTTCTATCTGACCTCCGTCCTCTCCTTCAATCTTCTATCTGACCTCCGTCCTCTCCTTCAATCTTCTATCTGACCTCCGTCCTCTCCTTCAATCTTCTATCTGACCTCCGTCCTCCCCTTCAGTCTTCTATCTGATACTTTGAACTCCTCCCAAGATCCAGCCCACTGCTTGCATCAGGGCTGAGGGTTCTTGAGAGAAGCACTAAGGCCGGGTGATCTTTTAGGACACAACAGGAAGTGACATTTTTCACAAAGTAGCTGTCCTTGTTGAACATTTTCCCCTCTATTATTGTTCTGGTGACAACTGTAAGATTTTGTTTTTTCCATCTCACTTCCTGTCCCTGTGACACACTGCAAGAAAT
>NW_017309428.1:35568-44640 GCF_000935625.1 Nanorana parkeri
GTTGTCAGCGTGCCAGGGAGCAACAAAAGCTTTAGATACATTGTCAGAAATTCTAATCCTTGCCTATTATAGTTGAGTGTTGTCCACATTGGAGGGCAAGAGGAAATCTCCACAACAGGGACATAGCCAGCAATGAAATCAGCACAAAATGGATCCCCAAAAATTCCAACCAATCTGTTGAAGTGCTCGGGTTTTGGTATGCGGAGGTTCTCGTGTATCCCGGTCACCGATATTTCTAGTTGTATTTGGTCACATTCAAGTATTTAGAGATGATAAAACGGCATAATATATGGGAGATGGATGGTGTAAAAAGCCCCCACCCCCTCTCAAAAACATAAATACCCCATCAGGGGGGAATCACCCTTCATTTCCTGTCCCAGAAATACAACAGGAAGTAAGAAGAGATCTCTCCAAAGTGAGGTGGAGACAGCCGTCACCACACCAAGTGTCCCCATTGAAAGATCTCCTCTCACCTCCTGTTGCCGTGACGACGTAAACATTTTGGATTTCCCATCACTTCCTGTCTCGGTGACAATGGTCCTCGTGACAAATACAGAGGATGAACCTCCCCGACCAGGACACGGACAGCAAAACGTGAGAAAAGCGCCGAGATTCCAATCCGTCCTTTACATAGACTTTAATTACCAGATTCCTGCAGCACAGACACGTCCCTTTTCACCCCAGAATCTGAAATAAATATTACAACATTCCAAGTCCTCACAGATACCAGTACTGATACATTCCTAGTCCTCACAGATACCAGTACTGATACCTCCCCAAGTCCTCACAGATACAAGTACTGATACATTCCAAGTCCTCACACATAGAAGTACTGATACATTCCAAGTCCTCACAGATACAAGTACTGATACCGGTCCAAGTCCTCACAGATACAAGTACTGATACACTCCCAAGTCCTCACAAATACAAGTACTGATACATTCCAAGTCCTCACAAATACAAGTACTGATACATTCCAAGTCCTCACAGATACAAGTACTGATACCGGTCCAAGTCCTCACAGATACAAGTACTGATACTGGTCCAAGTCCTCACAGATACAAGTACTGATACTGGTCCAAGTCCTCACAGATACAAGTACTGATACTGGTCCAAGTCCTCACAGATACAAGTACTGATACTGGTCCAAGTCCTCACAGATACAAGTACTGATACTGGTCCAAGTCCTCACAGATACAAGTACTGATACTGGTCCAAGTCCTCACAGATACAAGTACTGATACTGGTCCAAGTCCTCACAGATACAAGTACTGATACTGGTCCAAGTCCTCACAGATACAAGTACTGATACTGGTCCAAGTCCTCACAGATACAAGTACTGATACTGGTCCAAGTCCTCACAGATACAAGTACTGATACTGGTCCAAGTCCTCACAGATACAAGTACTGATACTGGTCCAAGTCCTCACAGATACAAGTACTGATACTGGTCCAAGTCCTCACAGATACAAGTACTGATACTGGTCCAAGTCCTCACAGATACAAGTACTGATACTGGTCCAAGTCCTCACAGATACAAGTACTGATACTGGTCCAAGTCCTCACAGATACAAGTACTGATACTGGTCCAAGTCCTCACAGATACAAGTACTGATACTGGTCCAAGTCCTCACAGATACAAGTACTGATACTGGTCCAAGTCCTCACAGATACAAGTACTGATACTGGTCCAAGTCCTCACAGATACAAGTACTGATACTGGTCCAAGTCCTCACAGATACAAGTACTGATACTGGTCCAAGTCCTCACAGATACAAGTACTGATACTGGTCCAAGTCCTCACAGATACAAGTACTGATACTGGTCCAAGTCCTCACAGATACAAGTACTGATACTGGTCCAAGTCCTCACAGATACAAGTACTGATACTGGTCCAAGTCCTCACAGATACAAGTACTGATACTGGTCCAAGTCCTCACAGATACAAGTACTGATACTGGTCCAAGTCCTCACAGATACAAGTACTGATACTGGTCCAAGTCCTCACAGATACAAGTACTGATACTGGTCCAAGTCCTCACAGATACAAGTACTGATACTGGTCCAAGTCCTCACAGATACAAGTACTGATACTGGTCCAAGTCCTCACAGATACAAGTACTGATACTGGTCCAAGTCCTCACAGATACAAGTACTGATACTGGTCCAAGTCCTCACAGATACAAGTACTGATACTGGTCCAAGTCCTCACAGATACAAGTACTGATACTGGTCCAAGTCCTCACAGATACAAGTACTGATACTGGTCCAAGTCCTCACAGATACAAGTACTGATACTGGTCCAAGTCCTCACAGATACAAGTACTGATACTGGTCCAAGTCCTCACAGATACAAGTACTGATACTGGTCCAAGTCCTCACAGATACAAGTACTGATACTGGTCCAAGTCCTCACAGATACAAGTACTGATACTGGTCCAAGTCCTCACAGATACAAGTACTGATACTGGTCCAAGTCCTCACAGATACAAGTACTGATACTGGTCCAAGTCCTCACAGATACAAGTACTGATACTGGTCCAAGTCCTCACAGATACAAGTACTGATACTGGTCCAAGTCCTCACAGATACAAGTACTGATACTGGTCCAAGTCCTCACAGATACAAGTACTGATACTGGTCCAAGTCCTCACAGATACAAGTACTGATACTGGTCCAAGTCCTCACAGATACAAGTACTGATACTGGTCCAAGTCCTCACAGATACAAGTACTGATACTGGTCCAAGTCCTCACAGATACAAGTACTGATACTGGTCCAAGTCCTCACAGATACAAGTACTGATACTGGTCCAAGTCCTCACAGATACAAGTACTGATACTGGTCCAAGTCCTCACAGATACAAGTACTGATACTGGTCCAAGTCCTCACAGATACAAGTACTGATACTGGTCCAAGTCCTCACAGATACAAGTACTGATACTGGTCCAAGTCCTCACAGATACAAGTACTGATACTGGTCCAAGTCCTCACAGATACAAGTACTGATACTGGTCCAAGTCCTCACAGATACAAGTACTGATACTGGTCCAAGTCCTCACAGATACAAGTACTGATACTGGTCCAAGTCCTCACAGATACAAGTACTGATACTGGTCCAAGTCCTCACAGATACAAGTACTGATACTGGTCCAAGTCCTCACAGATACAAGTACTGATACTGGTCCAAGTCCTCACAGATACAAGTACTGATACTGGTCCAAGTCCTCACAGATACAAGTACTGATACTGGTCCAAGTCCTCACAGATACAAGTACTGATACTGGTCCAAGTCCTCACAGATACAAGTACTGATACTGGTCCAAGTCCTCACAGATACAAGTACTGATACTGGTCCAAGTCCTCACAGATACAAGTACTGATACTGGTCCAAGTCCTCACAGATACAAGTACTGATACTGGTCCAAGTCCTCACAGATACAAGTACTGATACTGGTCCAAGTCCTCACAGATACAAGTACTGATACTGGTCCAAGTCCTCACAGATACAAGTACTGATACTGGTCCAAGTCCTCACAGATACAAGTACTGATACTGGTCCAAGTCCTCACAGATACAAGTACTGATACTGGTCCAAGTCCTCACAGATACAAGTACTGATACTGGTCCAAGTCCTCACAGATACAAGTACTGATACTGGTCCAAGTCCTCACAGATACAAGTATTGATACTGGTCCAAGTCCTCACAGATACAAGTACTGATACATTCCAAGTCCTCACAGATACAAGTACTGATACATTCCAAGTCCTCACAGATACCAGTACTGATACATTCCAAGTCCTCACAGATACAAGTACTGATACCGGTCCAAGTCCTCACAGATACAAGTACTGATACCGGTCCAAGTCCTCACAGATACAAGTACTGATACCGGTCCAAGTCCTCACAGATACAAGTACTGATACGTTCCAGGTCTCCAAGGATACAAGTACTGATACATTCCAAGTCCTCACAGATACAAGTACTGATACATTCCAAGTCCTCACAGATACAAGTACTGATACATTCCAAGTCCTCACAGATATGAGTACTGATACATTTTGTGTTTATTGTCAAGTGACCGTTTTTATAAAACAATACAGACTAATGATCTCAGGACAGTGGTGGAGCGCCAGAGCCCGGTCCCATCTGCAACCGCGGCAACCCCGGTAGCATGAAAATGTCAAGTATCGGCACTGGTATCGGCACTGGAACCGGTGCATCCCTATGGTTTACTAACCACATCTGAGGATTATGCTACTGCCTATGCATTTGCTGCCCCTCCCTTTGTCTGGACGGTAGGCATCTGTATGGTCAGACTGCTTTTTTGAAATGTCACCTCTCTCTGTTATTACTTTACTAAATTACCTTTCCAATCTTTTCCCATCTCCCTCCCTTTGCCAGTGCACACTCGTAGTTCCATATGCTTTATCATCTCATCGCATGGCCCTTCCTAGTTCTTCCCACCATAGCCTCTAGCATACGTTTTCTTACCCTTAGTGTAAAGGGTTTTAATTCCCCCAACAAACGTAATTCAGCCTTTCACCAGTTTTGCGAGTACAGGTACTGGTACATTTTTATTTATTGTCATGCGACAGTTTTTCTAAAACAATACAGACTGATGATTTCAGGACAGTGGTGGAGCGCCAGAGCCAGGTCCCAGCTGCAACCTCTGCAACCCTTGTAGTTCTCATGGAAATGCCAAGTATCTGCACTGGTACTCGAAAAGCAGCGGTGCATTCCTAATTCTAACCAATGTCATTGCTGCAAAGAAATTTGCGAACCATCGGTGAGATACTTCATCCCCCATGGTACACTGCGGGATACTAATGTGTCCATAACCACATTCTATGCGCCTAACTCTAACCAAGTTCCTTATTTTAAAACATTTTTAGCCTCTGTTGGTGCTCACCAATGTGGCACGGTGATCCTTTGTGGTGATTCTCACCTGATTTTACAGCCTATCATAGACAGATCCTCGAACACCGCACCACCCACTGGTAATTCATAAGCTTTCCTCTCACTGTTATCACAGCACGCTCTAGTTGATTGCTGGTGTGAAATTCACCCTTCCGCCGAGGACTATACTTTGTATTCCTTTCTTCACAACTCCCCTTCCAGGATCGATCATTTCTTCACTTCCCGCGCCACTCTCCCGTGTCTTTTAAATTCAGACATAGTCCCATTTTCACGGTCTGATCATCGTGGGGTTATTTTAACCTTTATCACCTAGCCTTCCCACCAGGAGTATGGTCCCCTAGTCTATCCAGCCTATGGCATTCCAAAGACCTTACTCAAATTTATAACCTTCTAAACAATGATGGCCTCAAACCATTCCAAATTCTTCAGTCTGACCACGGGGCTTACCGGGCTCAGAACTTTTTAGATTTTTACAAATAAAACATTTTATCAATTCAATCGTCAATATCCCGCGGCGTCCAACTACCTACTTTTGAGCAGATTTGTGTTGGTAAACCACATTCTCCAGGTCTGATCTCTGTGTTATGTAATCTTTTCATCTCTGGTGCAACTTCACCTCATCACACCTATGTGGATTAGACTTGTGCGCCGTCACAAAATTCGTTCCGTTTCGGAATATCCGTTATTTTGTAATTCGTGTCCGAAACTCAATTCGGATTCGTACGAAATACGGATTTTCGTTAGTTTCGGCACATTTTCGTAACTGTACGAACATTCGTTATGACGAAGTTAAAAAGCAAAAATACCTTTGTTAATATTGGAGTCGATGTGGAAGTTGTTTTTTTATCCGAAATACGAATTCCGTTAACAGATTTCGGATCCGAATTTCATATTTGGGATTAAAAAAAACTACCATCAACTCCAATATAAATGTACTTTGCTTTTTACCTTCAATATAACGAATGTTCGTAACGGAATTTCGTATTTTCCTGCCTGTGTATTGTAATGCGACTCTCAGCAGCAGCGGATCCGTATTTCGGATTTAAAAAAAAATCTTGTCATGTTGTTCAACCTCATTTACAGGGGTAATATTAGTTCCTGCTTCATAGAAATTCGGATCCGAAATTCGTTAACGGAATTCCGTATTTCGGATATAAATTCGGAAACTGCCATTCGGATTTCGGATGCTTCCGAATTTACGAATTTCAGGAAAATTCGTACTAATTTCGATTCGTAACGAAACAAATCGCACATGTCTAATGTGGATCGCTGGCAAGAGGATCTAGGGCAGTGGTTCTCAACCTCTGTAACCTCAGGACCCACATTTGTCCATGGCCATTAGGTCGTGACCCAAGTGGCACTGCAATGGAATGCACGGCATTGCAGTACCAGGCGTTCGGGTGCAGGCGATTGGACTGTGAGTGGAAGACGCGCTTGGGGTGTCATTCAAATGAATGGCAACGCAACACACCTTCCACACCAGAATGCATGGTAGGTGCGATTGCGTGGTACAGTGCATTAATCACATGGGACTGTTCGATTAATGCTCTGTACTAGTGTGAATGGGCCCCCAAAAACACTGACAGACACACACACACAACCACAGACACAATCTCACACACTCACAAAACATTCTCACATACATAAACACTCCAATAAAAATTATATATTTTTTTATTTTAAGATCCACCTAGTCTCCCTACCGTACGAGAACTGGAGTGAATCCTCAGCTTGGGGTCCTGTGTGGGCTGCTGTGCGGGGACGGAGCACCATCCATACGTGCATTATTTGTATAGCTCCCTTGCGTGCCCTGTAGAGGTGCCGGGAGCCAGAATGTGACGTCAGTGCTGTCCAAGCACCTCTACAGGACACATGTGGGAGCTGTATGCAATGCATGTATGGATGGAGATCCCTTATGGCCATACTTCCAGCACACCCCACCTCAAGCTGACACGCAGGGCCGGGCAGCAAATTTTGAATGGCTGCTCATCACGAGAACTGACAGTGCCGCACTAGGGGAAGGCTGAGGAGTGTCTCACCTAGAAAAGTGGAAGGCATGTGGCGACCCACTAAACATGGGGTCGTGACCCACTTTTGGGTCACGACCCACCAGTTGAGAACTAAGGATCTAGGGTATCTATCAATGGCGATACCTGGTCTCGACTGTGGATTCCTACCAAATCTAGCTCCACTAATGCTTTAGCACTAGAAACCAACTACAAAGCAATGTTAGTTCAGAGAAGGGCTACAAAATGAATGAAAGGGATAGAAGGCGTGAGTTATGAAGACCGCATTCAAAATCTTAACGTATTCACCTTAGAAATGAGGTGATAAAGAGGGGACCTTATTACAGTCTTAAAAATCATTGACGTGGACCCCAATATTAGGAACAAACTGTTTATTCCCAAAACTGTGTTGAGTCGCCGAGGACACTACAAGAGGTTAGAGGAGAAAGAGGTTCAGTCTTAGAATTTGTAGGGGGTATTTCACTGTGAGAGTAGCGTAAGTTTGGAATTCCCTCCCGCAGGGAATTCCAAATCTGCAGATAACATTGATAAATTCTAGAAACCTCTGGATGAGTTTCTTCTCTCGCAGAATCTACAGAGATATGGGAAGCGGTAGAGTCAGATACACATACACATACACATACACATACACACACACATACATAGGTTGAACTGGATGGACCTTGGTCTTTATTCAAACTTGCATACTATGTTCATTGAAAGGTGAATGTCATTAGACACAATGTAACAAGTTTCATGGATATCCACCACTTCTTCAGACACGGTGAACATATAGGCTTGGTCTGGCTGGTATGCAGAACACTCAGCGGTTGAACAAATAGTGTTACATGGTGTCCAATGAGATTAACCTCATATATAGTGCATATATGAAATATATATATACTGTACATATATATATATATATATATACAGTATATATATATATTGATACAGTGGAGGGTCCTTGTTACAATATATATATACTGTGTATATCCTGCCATGTGTACACATAATAGACCATAATGAATCATCAGGATCCAATCTGCAAACACAGAATAACCTGAATGAACTTGGGGATTCCTCCCTCACCATTGCTCACTGATCTTCTCATCTGACTGGATTCATTCAAATTTATAACCTTCTAAACAATGATGGTCTCAAACCATTCCAAATTCTTCAATCTGACCACGGGGCTTACTGGGCTCAGAACCTTTTAGATTTTTACAAATAAAACATTTAGCATCATCAATATCCCGCGCGGTGTCCAACTACCGACTTTTGAGCAGATTCGTGTTGGTAAACCACATTCTCCAGGTCTGATCTCTGTGTTGTAGACACAATGTAACAAGTTTCATTAATATCCACCACTTCTTTAGAACAATCTGACTAATCACTATGTGGACTTAAGGTTACGGCTGAATTCCAATATTTACTTACTTGAATCACTTCTTTCCTGAGTCTGTCTTTGTAGTTGTGAAGTGAGATCACTGACTGCAAATAAATAAATAACCACATAAAAAATAAGAAGAATTTCCAGCCATTCCGTGTGTCTCTGCTATGCCATATCACAGCCGATCTGGACTGCAGCGGCATTGCCCTGTAACCGCTTACCATTTCTTCTTACTGCTATCTATGGAGGAAACACGTTTTATATGTAAAACCCTTTAAGGACGGTCAAAGCCTTCACCGCTGCTATCTTCTCCCAGTGACGGTACTACAGCTGCATTGATACAGGTGCCTTGTTATGGCAACACCCCCCCTGTTGGGGATTAGGGGTCACCTGAGGTGTGGGGTCTAAGCACCAGACAGTTTCCACTAGAAATTCCTGATGGTGGAGATGGGTTTCACCACTTGCTGGTACCAAGTCAGGTCCTCAGGACCGCCCTACCAGGGAATGAGCGGTAGATTGCACCTCCTTCATCAGGGTTACAATTAAGTATATCAATTCAATAGCCCAAAAATATGGAATATCTTCCAAAGCATCAATTTTCTTCCTAAATGTTTGTTTTATTTAAAAAAACAAAAAACATCCTATATATCTTCCTAATATTGTTTTAATTCATTTTACTTGACTTAAGACTTTGCATTCCTCATATGACTTTATACCCACTTTTTTTTATGCTTCATTTATTTTTTTCAAACACC
>NW_017309428.1:44670-55477 GCF_000935625.1 Nanorana parkeri
TTTCCATTGGTGCTTTTATCCTAAACCTCTTGTCTGCTCTACAAGACAGCGTGATATTGTCACATAGATATCTAAGTAGAACTGTATTGTATTATGCTTTTGATTCTTTTACATTACAGTATTTATTTTACCTTATTGTAAATTCATGTAAGCATGAGGTCATTGGCCTACTACAGATGTATTACTAAAGCAGTAAAGTGCTCCTGTATAAGGGAAGTGATGTAACACAGGGGAAGCCCCCTCCTTTTCAGACAAATGACATCCCAGAAAACATCAACTCTCACTGCATGACCCCTTGGGTATAAAAAATAAAATCCTCATTGGATTCCCCTGGAAGGCCTGAAGTCACCCAGGGAAGGACGCCTGTGCTCCCTTAGAGTGTTGGCTCCATGTATGGGAAGCTTGTTCCTTTTTTAAACTGGAAGTGACTTCCCGCCATAAAGCTCTCTGGTGCTGGGAATCAACAAAAGGATCAGCAGTGGCACCATGGAGGTCACACAGTTATCCGTGTTCCCTCATACACTGAGCCCTCAGCTTCAGGTTTTACTGCTTCATATTGTGGCAGTGCATGGCAATGCCACGGTGGAGTATGGCAACTTTGGCGTCCAGGACTCTCAGCCAGAGGGGCTGAGAGGTTCCACAATGTGAATACCTTAGGAGTGGAGGAACCGGCTGTTCAATTCGTTCCAGGTTTTCCGGACTATAGTGGGATGGGATCTCCGGTCCCGGGGGCCGGGTGTTGCCAGTGTCCAGTATAGCTGGATCAGGTGGCTGAGAGCGGCCTTATTAGGAGCCCAGTGCTCAGAGGTGGAGTGGTGGGTGTGCAGGAGGCACACGGTTACAGGCAGACTCTGCTGCGTGCGTGAGCACAAGGTGACACAGCCAGGAAGGCTGGAGAAGTCCAGAGGGTCCGTGACCCTGAGATACCTGTCGGGGAGACAGAGAGAGACGGTGACCCGCGAGGGGTAAATGCTAACAGGCCTTGAGCTGAGGAAAGCTGCTGAGGACGGTATTTCCAGGGCAAGTCCTGGACTATCACGCTGGGAGTGTGTGGGACGGCCAGATGCTGGTGAGACCCAAAACATGATACGTTGATGAAAGTCCAATGAACTGTTCTGGTTTATTTATACTGAAGAAAAACGAGTTGTTTTGTGAAGTTCCTGGACTGTTCACCTTTTGAATGAATAAAGACTTTCCTTCTTATGTTAAAGTCGGCTTCTGGAGCGGTCACGCAGCGCTCACCATTGTGCGATATTCCCCCAAACTATCACAATATATTAAGAAAAACGAATGTATAGATAACAATACAGGATTCTGAAGTCCTTACCATCTTCCTCCAGATGTAATACTTTCTCTGTCAACAGAAAAAAAACAAAAATAAGCAATAAATCTTCGAGTTGTGAAGACTTTGCAAGTTTATACTCTGACACCAAGGTCCTGATTCCGTGTTCCTCAATTCAGTGCTCGTGTTTAGGACTTAGAACTGCTACTGACTTTGTCCTCCTTATTGATTTGGTTCCTCACTGACTACTCAATAGTTCCCATCATTGACCTATCAACATCTGCTCTACTGTTCTGGTATTGCACTTTATTACTTCTGCTCCTGACCCGGGGCCATCTCCAGACCTGTCCCAGTTGCTCATCCTGTACATTAGCTTACGAAGATTAGCTGACCTGAATTTGTTCTCTCTGGAGAAGAGGCGATGAAGGGGGGACATGATCACCGGGTATAAATACATACATGGTCCATATAAAGAGCTTGGTGCCAAATTATTCACTTTAAGGTCACTGCAAAGGACAAGGGGGCACTCTCTGCGTCTGGAGGAAAAGAGGTTTAACCTTTGCATACGGAAAGGATTCTTCAAAGTTAGAGCTGTGAAATAGACTCCCCCAGGAGGTAGTTCTAGCAGCTCAGTTATCTGGATGTATTCCTAAATGCAGAGAATATTACTGGATATTGAGTTATTAGAGGTATATTAAGCATCAGAGATTGTTGATCCTGGCAATATCCGATTGCCTTATGGGATCAGGAAGGAATTTTTTTTCCCCCTGTTAGAGCAAATTGAACCGTGCTTTATAGGGTTTTTTTTTGCCTTCCTCTGGATCAACAGGGGGTAGTTGTGGGCATAGCGCTCTGTTTAGGCTTTTCTTCTTTTTTTTTTCCATATCTCTACAGCAGGGGCGTAACTAGAAATCACAGGGCCCCATAGCAAAATTTTGTATGGGGCCCTGTGATTTCCAGTTACACCCCTTGAAGAGCCCACATAGCTCACCTGAGGGTGACCCTGCAGAGCCCACCATAGATATGCGTTCGAACCCATAGCGACCCAGGCGGCCCGCACGGCATCAGGGGGTGTCCTGGCCGGGCCCCCCTGGGCCCGGTCCCCATAGCGGCCGCCTGGGTCGCTATGGCTATTGTTACGCCACTGCTCTACAGGTTGAACTCGATGGACACGTGTCTTTTTTCAACCTGACTAACTATGTAACATTGTTCCTCCAACCACCATTTCTCGGCCAATAGTTAAAACCAACAACTTCTCTTAGAGCCATCTGGGAGAACCCTACCGCCCTGCTTACCTCCTGCAGCCTGAAAAGCTCTACTCATTACACAATCAGGTCTTCCAACTGCCTTCTAAACAGAGATCCGTCACCTGTGACGGCAACATGCTTCCGTCAGACACAAGACTGCTTTTAGATCTGGCTGATACTGACCAATCGGATGACTTGTTCATGTCTATAGCTTCAGTTTTATGTACTTCCCCTCCATTACTGATTGCTCTGCTTAGCCATGTAGGTACAAATAGAAACCTGCTCAGCAGTAGACTTGTGCGCCGTCAAAAAATTAGTTCAGTTTCGTTCCGTTTCGGAATATCCGTTATTTCGTAATTCGTGTCCGAAACCCAATTCGGATTCGTACGAAATACGGATTTTCGTTAGTTTCGGCACATTTTCGTAACTTTACGAACATTCGTTTATGATGATGTTAAAAAGCAAAAATACCTTTGTTAATATCGGAGTCAATGTGGTAGTTGTTTTTTTTATCCGAAATACGAAATTCCGTTGACGTATTTTCGTTCCGTTACGAACATTCGTTATGATTAAGTTAAAAAGCAAAAATACCTTTGTTAATATTGGAGTCGATGTGGTAGTTGTTTTTTTATCCGAAATACGAATTCCGTTAACGGATTCCGGATCCGAATTTCGTATTTCGGATAAAAAAAAACTACCATAAACTCCAATATAAATGTACTTTGCTTTTTACCTTCAATATATAACGAATGTTTGTAACGGAACGAAAATACGTCATCGGAATTTCGTATTTCCTGCCTGTGTATTGTAATGCAACTCTCAGCAGCAGCGGATCCGAAATTCGGATTAAAAAAAAAATCTTGTCATGTTGTTCAACCTCATTTACAGGGGTAATATTAGTTCCCGTTTCAAAGAAATTCGGATCCGAAATTCGTTAACGGAATTTCGTATTTCGGATATAATTCAGAAACTGCAATTCGGATTTCGGATGCTTCCGAATTTACGATTTTCAGGAAAATTCGTACGAATTTCGATTCGGAACGAAACGAATCGCACATGTCTACTCAGCAGGTGATATATGGATCAGAACAATGGTTCTTCTCTAATACGTTATAAATATCATGGACTTACTTGTTCCCTGTTTGTTTTTTTCTAGCTGTGAGATGAGATTCTTGACTGGAAAAAAAAGGTTGAATTATATTTGAAGAGAGAAATAGATTTGAATCTTAAAAGGAATTAACAAGAATTGTCATCCGTACAGTATGCCCCTCCCCCACGCCCCGTGAAGACACCCCCTTTTTTTCCATGCATAGTCACCTGCAGCCAAACACAACACACATTCTGCCCTATGAACAATCATTTTGCCATCTCTCTAGCTCATTTGCCATGAATGCACGCTAGAAATGGCAGATATGGATGGAAGAGTTCGGTATGGAACTCTATGGGGAAGGAGAAGAATTTATAAATGTTCAGTAAACTCCACCACCAAAATAAATATGGCCAAATGTATGTGAAAACACCTCCATACCATTGAGTTCTGGTGTCTCCAGTGAAGGTTCTGTTAGTACGTCATCATACAAAGACATTGTAGACAATTGTGATCTTCCAGCCTTGTGGTCAGAGTTTGGTGAAGACCCTTTGCTGTCCCACCATGACTGTCCCGTGTACAAAGCCAGCTCCATAAAGACATGGTGTGACCAGCTTGGTGAAGACCCTTTGCTGTCCCACCATGACTGTCCCGTGTACAAAGCCAGCTCCATAAAGACATGGTGTGACCAGCTTGGTGAAGACCCTTTGCTGTTCCACCATGACTGCCCCCTGTGTACAAAGCCAGCTCCATAAAGACATGGTGTGACCAGCTTGGTGAAGACCCTTTGCTGTCCCACCATGACTGTCCCCTATGTATAAAGCCAGCTCCATAAAGACACGGTGTGACCAGCTTGGTGGAGGAACTCGAGTGTCCTGCACAGAGCACTGACCTCAACCTTACGGAGCACCTTTAGGATGAATTGGTCTCACAAATCCTCTTCTGGCAAACACTCTTCCAAATCTTGTGAAACACCTTCTCAGGAGAGTCGCTGCTAAAGCCACAAAGAAGCGCCAACTCCCATGGTATTGAAATTTTATATCCAACAAGTTCATGTAGGTGGCATGGTCAGGTGCCAACAAGCATTTGACCATATAGCATAATATAATGGACAATATCACCAAGGACACGAATGAGAGGGATTTGACCTAATCATCCAATTCACATTAGAAGATTTTTTGGAAAGGATGATTTAAAATCAAACCCCTCACAGCCCACCCGTCTTGGAGGTCTGAAGCCTGAGGAGCTGGAAAATGCGTATGCATTCCTGGCATAAAGGATAATCTTGGTGACCAATGGGAACTGCGTGGAGAGGTCATTTGGGGTTTAAAAAACTGGAATCTTGATCCAGTAGTCTTTAATAAACTTCAGGCTCCTATATTCAGCCCCATAAAACATTACAGAGAGGGGATTCTATGCTTCCACTTGTAATTGCCTTCACATTGTTAAGGAGTGGTAGACCAAGACCATAATGACACTGCAACCCCTCTTACTATATAGCCAGATAGGTCAGCATTGGGGAAGCGGAATGCAGAGCCAGATGGTAACTCAATATCCTTTGGCTAACTTAGTTCTGAGTCTCCTAGGGCAACTGAGGTCTATAGCCAACTGCTCAATGACAAACCACGCTGGGGAGAGTTGACCACACTGTAGAGGACCCCCCAGCAAGATAAGAAAGTAAGTCTATGAAACCGTTATCTTCAGGGCTTTGTAGTGTACGTATGAGGTGGTAATAGACCTACTTGGTGGTCTATGAGGGTAGTTCTTTCTAAAGTGTGAGGAAATCCCTTGTTAGACAGTTGTCACCAGAACAAGTGTTCCCATTGGGAGATTTCTCTTCCAGTTTCAACTCACAAAATGTATGATTTCTCCTCACTCGCAGTCCCATTGACTATGGTCGCCAGGACAAAAAGAGAGGGTGAATCTCTCCAGTGGAGACACAGACAGCAATAAGAACCTGCTTAAAATATAAGAAGGTAGTTCCAAAGTCAGTTGTATTCAGTCTAGAAACCAGAAGTAATTGTAAAAGTTATTGTTCAATAAAATGTTTAACACCTTTCAGGCTTCAAAGGAAACTGAAGATAAAGTATTCTGGAGTGATAGAGCCAAGATTATCCTGAAGAAGTTTGGCTGCCAAACCAATGACTGGAGAAGGCTTTTGGCTCAATAAGTCCATATGACTTTATCTTCAATTTCCTTCTAACCCCGATGAAGGTGGATGTCTGAACTGCCAAACGTTGTTGGCTTTCTACTGACTGATAACATTTAATAAAACTGCTTCTGGACTCTACAACCAGTTTGGTGCTTTCCCTCTACATTTGAAGCTGATCTGGGATGCAAGCCCACATTGGGCCCTTGTCATCCAGAGAGCAGACCTAGGGATACTCCTACCCAACAATGGAGTTAGCATATCTCTAGGACATCTACCCAAACTGAGTAATCTCTTCCTTTGAGCAATAAAACCTAAAAGAGGTTAGAACCCCTTCCCTACTTTATACAAGGGGTAAAAAAGTGTGCCATTAGATACACTCTAAAATGTAACCTCTTAACCTACATCATTGCTGAAGAAATCAGCGACCGTGTCCACCCCTCCCCCCACCTCTTCCTGTACAGCCTCGTGTGTTCTGCAAGATTATCATATGTCTAAAAACCACAGATTTTAACGCTAGAGACTACAACAGATGTATATAGTAGAAGGAAGTACCATCGTTCTTCAGACGGGACTGCTGCTCCGTGATGCTGCTATCTGGGGAGGAAACAGAGAACAAGATAAGAGAATTTCCCTCGCAAACCAAACTGTAAACTGGAAATGATAAACTCTCATTCAGATGGGTGATGGGTCAACCTTGGATCAAACTAGTAACCTTACCAGTGCGGCTCCCCATAGATTCTACACAGGCAGATCTCTATTTATAGCCGGCCACTTAGGGAAGACATACTGGTCTTCCACTAAGACCAGTGGTGATCCACCTCCAGCAAATCTCTTAGATCTTGTACACACGGGCTTCAGCTTGTATAAGAGCAATGTGTCCAGCAAACCATTTGCAAAGCTGTCTGCCAGCTTCAAGCAGCTTTGGAGCTATGGAGATGCTAAGCACAGATCTTAGTGCTGACTGTCATTTGCAGGCTTCAACCGGCTTCCAACAAAATTCAAGCAGTGGTGAGGCCTTCCAAAGCCTGCTAGCAGCTTATTTAAAGTACAATCACTGGCGGAACTATCGGAATCGGAGGGCCCAGCCCCGGTAACCACTGAGGAGCAAACATTAGGTGTCCCAGATGGGGGGGTTTATGGTTTTCTTTGCACCAGGTTCCGAGGCTATTCATAGTAGTTTGAAAAGAACTCAGGGCACCACCATGAACTACCTGATGCCATTGTCTCTGTAGAACATTTTTGGCTTCTTAGGACATGAACTCTGGAAGTTTTGCCCCAAAAAGACAAGCAGAGGACAAATGACCAGTGTTGCCTGTGGCCTACCTGCAGCTTATTTTTTTCCCCGTTACTGACTTACCATGCCTTGTTCTGCACTATGTCTCTGAGTGGGGGCAGCCATCCTGGTAGAGGAGAAGGGCTTTGGTTCCTCTTGTCAGATTCCACCCCCCCCCACCAATGACTGGTGATCTGATGACTGGAGGGGTAATGATAATATAGGAGGAGGAAGCACAGATCCACAGAATGGATGAAGCAGAAGCATTGAGATTCTTGCACTGCAGGTCCTCAGGTACAGCTTCCTCTCCAGCAAGGAGAACAGAGAGCAGCACAGTAGTGACATCACCAAATCTCACTCAAAGTCTGGTGAGACTAGAGGTCAGAGGCAGCAGAGCCTTGGATGATCTCCCACTGCAGATATAGAGCTACGAGGCCACAGAATGGGAGTTCCTATGCAAAGGAAGTACTATGCTGAAGACATTCAAGACAAAAGGTGCTCATACTTTATGAGTTCAGGTCTACTTCACATCCATGCTATCACAATCTTATACAAATCCTGAAATATGAATCTGGGATGCAAGCCTATTAGGTAAAGCAAATGTTCTCCATTTCTTCCACACAATGACAAAGGGAACAAAGGATATAAACATTGATGGATACTTACAGAAAATAAACAGGAGACTTATGAAGATCACCAAAATAAGGAACACCAAGATCAGAAGAACCACCATGGTGATAATAACCCAACCGTGCGGATTCTTGGCAGCTTGAGGCTCTGCAATAATCATAGACAGAAGGGGTTGTGAATGATCCTGTATGTGTTAGCTGATGTAACAATCCATCTCTATAAAGCTTTGAATACAGGAAGTCCCCGGGTTACGAACAAGACAGGGACTGCAGGTTTGTTCTTAAAGGAGAACTATGAGAAGGGGGGGGGGGGGGCTTTTCCCTCACTCCTTTAAGCTGAATTTGTATGTAAGTTGGAACAGGTACATTTTTTAAGTGTACATTTTTTTTCTTTTAGTTTTGCATAGCATAGGGAAGGGTTAACCCCCATGTAACGTTTTGTTTTGCTGTGTGTGCCCCTGTTCAGAAGATTGCACCTCACTTTCTGTCCCTGTGACAATTGGATTTTGGAAATTTTGGGTTGTCTTGTAAACAAGGATTGGTGATAAAGCTTCAGTGGAGACGCCTTTTCCCCCATGATCACACTTACAGGAGTGAATTTCCCTTCCTGGGGTGGATTTCTAATGAGGATAGAAGTAAAAACCTCACAGTGACCCGGAAGAAGAGGTGGGCACCCCTTGTCTGCACGTCTAACAGGAGCCAACGTCCTGTAATGTACCTACAGTACTATGAGCCAGACCCAAAAAGGCGGGCACTCCTCGTCGACACGAGCCCAGTAGCATTACAAGTACTGTAAACTTTGGCTGCTGCCTGGGACCCCCTAATGTACAGTAATGGCCTCCGTTTGAAAGTGGGGGTCATATGTAAGTCGGATGTTTGTAACTCGGGGACTGCCTGTAATGATGTAAATAGGGGACTGAAGGACAGCAGATCCTCACTACTGTCACACAATGTAAAAGGACTCCCTCCAACCATCCCCTCTCAGTCTTTCCCTTTATCAGAACTAACCAGAACCTCTTTGGCCAAGCCTTTGGATGGTGTGGTCTGCATCCCATCCTGCTATACTTTCATAACTTTTCCTTTTTTCATTATTGATGGGGGAATAAATGACTTATCACATGACTGATGGGAAGAGGTGCAGGGCACCTTGTGGTGTCTCCCAGTCTCCTGCTTGTGGTGTGTTTGGATTCTGGCGTTCTACATTCTCCTAGCCCACCCTTAGCCAGGGAAGATAAGTAAACACACATTGGGCACCCACCCAACATTTCCCCCTCTTGGTTCCAGCAGCACTATATTCTCCTAGCCCACCCTTAGCCAGGGAAGGCAGGCAAACCCACGTTAGGCACCCACCCAACCTTTTCCCCTCTTGGTTCCAGCAGCACTATATTCTCCTAGCCCACTCTTAGCCAGGGAAGGCAGGCAAGCACACGTTAGGCACCCACCCAACCTTTTCCCCTCTTGGTTCCAGCAGCACTATATTCTCCTAGCCCACTCTTAGCCAGGGAAGGCAGGCAAGCACACGTTAGGCACCCACCCAACCTTTTCCCCTCTTGGTTCCAGCAGCACTATATTCTCCTAGCCCACTCTTAGCCAGGGAAGGCAGGCAAGCACACGTTAGGCACCCACCCAACCTTTTCTCCTCTTGGTTCCAGCAGCACACAGAGGACCAGACAGGGATGAAAAATTTAAGAAAGACTAACCAAGTCTTGAAGAATTTAGACCATTACAATGCAGAGGGCCAGTCTTTTTCCAGGAAGACCCTGGTTACCACTTGCTGCTTGTGTTATGTACTGTTCATGTGTACAACACCCCTTTCTAACACCTGAGCAGAGAAGCCAATGACAAGTCGCCCTAGGCAAGTATTGTGGTCACTGTGGCTTGTACTGCTAGTGCTGTATGACAGACATGATAGTAGAAGAATGCAAATATCATATAAAGACAGACAAGTGTCCTCAGCCATGCATAAAGGAAGAGGAAAGTATATCGTAAACCGTACCTTTCATTTTTGTCCTGTTCTCTATCTTCGGTTCACTGACACGACTAGAATTGGCATAAACATTGTCTTGAATTCTCCCTAAAGACAAACACAGAACTTAACATGAATATTTAACTAATGGAATCTCTGGAGAGGGACACGTGTAAGCCGTTTCTGGGGCCCTTCCAGTACAGGAGTCCATTTTAGATTGCATAACATTGACAGCCATGTTTCTGCTTCTCTTCCTGCTCTTAAACAAAGGTTCCCAACCAGTGCAATGTATGTCCTAGCGGGTATACTATATAAAATGTGCTTTTGTTACAGATTGGGAACAAGTCCAGAAGGATCATTGTTCTGACAGACCTGACCACACCAGAAGTTCATCCCAGCAATTGTGTTGAGTTGATGTCATAAAGCTGTTGGATCAGTTACTTCTACCTCTCCTGTTCAAAGTCTTTATGGTAAAAATGGGGTCTGCTAGTACTGAAGACAATTATGGGCACAGGCACTCCAATTACGGAGTGTCGGTGTCCATAAATGTCCGTACTACTTTGATGGTGGCCATCCGTCGACTACCGATGCACCCATCTTATTACTATGGATGAGTGGTCAGGAGTGCAATGGGTACATGGACTGTAACTGCTAGTACTGAAGGCTTCCTGAAAAGGTTTGTAGCCTGGCTGTTATGTTGGCCCATCGAGTCATTGATAAGAAACAAATATGCTGATAAGGAAAGTTGGAGCGGTGACAGAAGTCCTTATCTGCAAACTTGTTTCGGGTCCAGTGACTAAAAATATTGATGACGGTCAGCATGAGTTTGGGCAACTAGAATTTCCAGATAGAGAAGTCTGCAATGTTTCTCTAACCCACCCAACCCAACCCACCATCCCTCTCCACAGATGCATAAAGAACCTCAATCCAGTGGCCGCTGTTCTGCTGTTCATTTACATCCAATGGGGCAAGTCTTTACTGTCTTGGTGCACCTGCACATTAGTGCCCCATAGACTTCTATGGGGCTGTGCACTGAGGCCAGAGGCAATCAGATAATCTCATAGACGTCTATGGGGCTGGAATGCCAGGCGCAGCTAGGACAATGAAGACACACCTGTGCTAATAACACCATAAAATAGATTACAGTGACAGGATCCCAGACACTCCCGAT
>NW_017309428.1:55556-63926 GCF_000935625.1 Nanorana parkeri
TATTTACTGCGTATGTATTACCAGCTAGATGAATTGAGAGGTTCCAAGTCTACGCAGCCTGAGGGGGTCTCAGCACACACCTGACCCACATCTAGAGCCTTGGTGTGCCCTTGTGCATGAAATCTGTATGTCCATCATCCTCCGAGTACATCCGTGAATTACCTGACTGCATTGCAAAGTCCTCAGTTCTCCTCATCGCAGGAATCTGTGCCCCCGAAAACAATCTCCGCGTCCCTGACTTGTACTAGTCACAGCATCGAACACTTGAATAGGAAGTTACTCAGAACCGCGTTTAGCTTTAAGGAAATGAAAGTATCTACAACGGAGACAATTTTTGCATTTCTGCAGATAGTACAGATTGTTTTTTCTGTTTTCTATATTTCCTTTACAAGTTGTGAAGTTTAGAGCAGTGGCTTTTGTACTTACACCTGAATGAGAGTAAGAATAATAATATCCTTAGAGTCAAATGCTTACCCAGTGTATTGTATCTATAGAGGAGCAGCATTGTCACCCTAGGATG
Organism: Nanorana parkeri; assembly: GCF_000935625.1. Taxonomy (NCBI): domain Eukaryota; kingdom Metazoa; phylum Chordata; class Amphibia; order Anura; family Dicroglossidae; genus Nanorana; species Nanorana parkeri. The sequence continues at coordinate 56,077 of NW_017309428.1, forward strand.
GGACTACACAACTCCTCCATTTCCCTCATCTCAAACTCTAGACCAATGTTGGGCTTCCCGCTATGGGCGCAGGGTCCTCTGGGCATGGCATTCTCTATGACACCAATGCTCAGATTTGGACAATGAGCAATGATGTTTAATGTGCTTTTAAGTGGTTTCCTGTTACATTAATACCTACACTATATTGCCAAAAGTATTGGGACACCCTTCCAAATCATTGGATTCAGGTGTCCCGTGACATTTTCTGGCTACTAAATATTCCGCGGTCACCTGTTACTGGTATTATAACAAAGCGGAACCAACTGGGAACCAACTTGCGCACCAGTGCACAAAGCAAGCCCCATAAAGACACGGATGGGGGAGTTTGGGGGGGGAGGAACTTGACTGGCCGCACAGAGTCCTGACCTCAACCCCATAGAACACCTTTGGGATGAATTAGAGCGGAGACTGCGAGCCCCTCTCCCAACATCAGTACCTGACCTCACAAATGGTCCAACATTCCCATAGACACACTCCTAAACCTTGTGGACGCCTTCCCAGAAGAGGCGGAGCTGTTATAGGGGCAAAGGGCGGAGCCAACCCAATACTGAACCCTACGGACTAAGACTGGGGGGGCCATTAGAGTTCATGTGCGTGTAAAGGCGTCCCAATACTGTATTTGGTTTTGGCCCAAATATAGATAATGATGTCTTTTTTTTTATAGTGAGTTTTTAATACTACTTTTTCTTACTCGCACACATTGGTGAATTTGTCATCTCAGTCTCACGCTAGGGTGCTTTAGGGAAAACCCCCATTTTTTTAAGAACCTATCTCAAAGCACCCTTACATTTCTAAATTACCTGTTGGCTGATATCACCATAGCAGGGGGGGGGGGGCTGCATGCCTACTGCTTCCTTGCTATGGCGATACCAACCTGCATGCCTCTAGTGCCAGGTACGTCCCGATGCGCACGCATGCACGCTAATGTCCGTTTTCCTACGGTGCGAAAAACGGGACCACGCACATGCGCAATAGACCTGGATACCTTACAGGAAGTGAAGGAAATGTGGGGTGAAAAAAAAAGGCAAATGGAAACCAAACCGCTGCTTGTAAAAGTTCTATGATGGGTCCGTGAAGATTGCTGAAGCTGAGAAATGTACTATTTGGCCATTCCCTTTGGTGCATGCTGGTGCAATGCGTTAGGACAACCCATTTATCCAATAACACACCAGAAAGCACAAAAAAAGACCACGCACACTTTTTAGCAATGGAGCGCACCACAATGGAGGTTCAGACATTGCATGTCCATTGCCTTAGGCAGGGAGTGCATCTAAGTGCATGAAGCCTTTTGTTTTATATCTAAATACTTATAAATGACTCTAATTTAGCATTAAAGAAAACATCTCCAGCACGTCACCAAACACGGAGCCACGGTGAAATGAAGTTTGATGGAATGTTGTACACATCTCTAGTTATGATGAGTGCAGTCACTGGGGAGAATGTTCATGTTGCCGTAATAATAATAATTGCAGAGCTACTTCCTCTTTCTTTGTGGTGATGAAATTTCTTGAGAATTCTAAACAATGTATTTACGTATTAAAAGGAGAACTCTGAGGTCAGGGCTTTTCCCCATAGTTCTCCTCAGGGTAACGGGAGGACACAAACTAGCGTCCTCCCGTCACCCTAGGCTCAGTATATAGGGAGCTACAGCTCACGGGATACTGAGACGCCGCCGCCGGAGCGGATCCTGACAATTATGTCTGGATCCGCCCAGCTGCGTGAGTGACAGCTGGCTCCGCCTATCTAGAGCTGTACACGCCCCCTCCCCCGTCCGTTCCGCCAGTCAGCGCTGGAGGATCGGAGCGGGGAATCCAGCCCCTCCCCTGTCACGGCTCCCTGGCGTGACAGGAACGAGAAGTGAGCGAACGCCGGTACTGAGCCGACCTGTGACAGTCTCGTTGTCACAGGTTGGCTAGAACTATGAGGATGAGTGAAAAGCACTCACATCATAGTTGTCCTTTTAAGTGCAGCAGACACCTACAGTCCTGGAAGACTCAGATTATGCAGAATCTTACCGGGTAACGAGGAAAACTGATGATACAGAATCCCACCGGGCGATGAACAGAACTGGCCATAGAGAGTCCCTCTGGAGCAACTAGAAAAATGTATTTTCAGGGAGGTGCCCTTTGTCACCCCTGAAAAAAAATGGTGGTGTAACAAGGAAATGATGGCAGATAGCAAAGAAGCTATGCTTTCCCTGCTCTCTGCTGTTTGTTTTAGTGTTCTGACAGCGGCTGCCGTCAGGACAAAAAAAAAAACATGGCTATTGGACCTGATGGAGAACCAGTTGGATTCTCTATTTTTCCACCCCAGAGACCCAGGCTCAAATCCCTAAAAGCCACAAAACAGGCGCTGGGCAGACAAGCACCTGATACTTACATTGTATGCGCCGAGTATGAACAGTATTTCTGGCTCTTGTATCTGAAATAATACACTTTAATTTTATTTCATGATAAAACCAGGCTGGTCTCTCCCTCTTACATTGCAGCCTAGCTAAACTGCTAACGTGATATGCTGAGTGTCCATGCAATATGTCTGACTCTTGGCTTGATACGGCTCTGTAATTTTTATTGCATCATAACAACGGCCTCTTCTCTGGAATGTGGGGTTGTGCTTTCGAAGCATTTTTTTGTACTCTCAGCGTTGATATTTTATTTAGCCGTGCAGACATCTCAACTCTCCCGGGTGTTCCGGGAGTTTCCTTTTTTTTTTGCCTGACATTGGGGGCCGCCAGGAAAAAAAAAAACCAGCATAGAAACTAATAGCTAGATTGCTATTGGCTATTTCAATTTGCAATAGCCAATGGCAAACTAGCTACTGCACCCACCCACTGCTGCTGTAAATTGTAATTTTATGAGAATATAGACATATTCAAAAGACATTTATTGGTATTGAGCGCGGCACATATTATAGTTGTTTTAGTTCGTTTATCCAACTTGCTGTCTGATCAGCAACCAAATCACAATGGTGTCCAGAGACGTATTCAATGAAGAGCAGAAAAATAACGCATCGCAGTTGTCAGAGACCCTTCCTCCTCCCTCTTCCTCCACCTCCTCCCCCCTCCTCCCTCTTCCTCCACCTCCTCCCTCTTCCTCCCTCCTCCTCCCTCCACCACCTCCCCCCTCTACCTCCCCCCTTCTCAGTGCGCGGCAATCAGCATCAGGAGATTATGGGATCAAGTGGTGGCCACTGTTGAGGTGGTGGAAGCCATTGCTGTAGTTAGAGGTGATAAAGACGGGGTGGGGTATGTGGTCATTTAATCATGAGTTAGAGGGGCAGGAGAGGAGGGGCATGGAGGGTATGGCAGGGGTGGGAATAACAGAGGGGGAGGGGAAATGAGGATTTAAAAGGTCACTGGAGGGTTGGGGGAGCTGAAAGGCAAGACTGACTTTCTCAGCTGATAACGGGTAGAAGATCTCTTTATTTCTTCCATGAGTAAACCTCAAGGCTGAGTATGGACACTCTATCTAGAGGAACTACAAGTCCCAGCATAACCGGCAGCATTATTATGGAGTAGTAGATTGTATATGGCTGTAGACCCCTATGTACTCACTGTCCTGCTGATCTGCGGCATGTATTATCCTGGAAATGATCGTGTGTCTATTTGTCTTAATTTGCTTTTGATTATTACATTTCAATATTAATATAAAGTCAATACAGAGTTTGTTTTTACAATGCCCGCACTGCCCACCTGAGAGCCCCCACTGGCCACCTGAGACTCCGCACAGCCCTCCTGGGACCCCATACAGCCGTCCTGAGACAGCTTGTCAAAATGCCCTGTTTTTACAGGGGGTCGGGATCGGGGGGGGGGACGCAAAATTGCACCTTGCCCACCTTGACTACAATCCTAGCACCGGCCCTGCGAGGATCAGATTGCTTTGCCAGATCTTCGTTTTTGGGGATATGTGAGAAGGATTTTGATATTCGAGGTCTCAGTGTCTTACTTTGGAGTCTTGTCATAAGATGTTCCGTCCACCCATCTCCAGGTTCCATCCGCATCCGTTAGGCCGATCCACACGCCATTGACTTCTGAAATCCCGCGCAGAAAATTCTTCAGAAAGACAAAAGATGGAACTGATTAGGAGATGAATATGGCGGATTTGTGAAAAGTGTTTATTCCTGAAAGATTTTTCACATTAAAAGATGAGATGTACAGATAAAAGTTCCGATCAGTAGGCAGTCAAGAAGAAATCCTGTTGACAAAAGGTAGATAAAGCGAAATTGTGCGTTCCCATCACGTATTACAGACTTTTGTTTTCGTAGCATACATGTTTCCCCCGAAAATAAGACGCTGTCTTATATTTTTGTTGCCCCCAAAAAACACGCCGGGTCTTATTTTCAGGGGGTGTCTTTTTTTTTTTTCTAATGTGCAACAAAATGTACAACAATCCAAAGTTATCCGGTGTCCCTCCGCCTGTCACAGTAACCGCGCTATAGAGGAAGTATCGGCTAATGCGGTTCTGCTCCCTCCGCCGCCGCAGCCTTGCTTTCTACAGCGCCGGCATGCTTTGTCAGCAGGGACAGCGGTGCAGCAGTGGGGACATCTGACAGTGGACAGCGCGGTACAGTACGGTACCATTTACCGGTACACATTACAGTACAGTACCATGACATGACGCGGCGCCTTCAGGGGGACAGCAGTGGGGGAAGTCTGGTACTGGAGTGCTCCCTGTCACTGCGCCGGCCGGAGGGAGTCCCCTGTCATCCCCTTTAGACCCCATTCACACGTAGCGACATACCTTTTGCAGCGGATCCGCACGGCCGGGATAGCGCGACTTTCGGGGCGACGTTCCAGCGACGATCCTGCGACGGTAGCGCGACCTTCTCTGTCGGGCTCCATAGAAAAAAGGCAAAATCGCGAAAAAAGGGTCCGGTAGAAGCGACTTGCGACCGCGACGAGCGACGCGCCACATGGAGTTAAGACAGCTCCATTGAATAGCATTGGCCGGCGACTTCTCGCGATATCGCGTGGCAAAAATGCGCAATATCGCGGCGGAAATCGCGCGATAATTCGCTACATGTGAACGGGGCCTAATACAGTATGTCCCTGCAGGCCGACACCATCTCTCCTGCAAGTTCCCCCTCACAGGCTACCACCAAACTAGGTCTTATTTTCGGGGTAGGTCTTATATTACAGGAATCTTGAAAAATAGTCCTAGGTCTTACTTTCAGGGTAGGTCTTATTTTCGGGGAAACAGGGGTATTGTTCTTACACCCAACATGTCTTCGGTTGCGCCTGGAAGCAATACAGTTTAATCCTCCTGTCCCATCTCACTCCTGACCGGACACAAAAACCCAAATCCAACTGGGTGGGTGCGGTGGTGACAACGGAGGCCTCCGTGAAATGTAGATAGATTCAAGTAGTCACTCGCACTGCGTGATATTAAAGTCAATGCTGTTTATTGACTGTGATAACGCACGTCTCCTTCGCGACGTTTTCGAGACCATGCGGTCCCGTCCTCAGTCTGCCTGAGGACGGGACCGCATGGAGGGCGAGTGACTACTTTAATGTATCTGGAAGCAATACAGTATCTACACTTCTGACAGGAAACAGTACCGGGCGCCTCCACCTGCAATATCGGCCAGTTGCAATGATAACGAACACACACTGAAGAGGAAGCTCCCACAGGTCGAGAAGACCGTCAATCTGAGACACAAAAAAACTTGCAATAATATTAACACTCGGCTACTGTATCTATTTCCATGTATATTATACATCTTCCGCGTAACTCATTTCTTTCATCGAGGACGTCATTTGTATCAATGGAAATTATAACTGGGTTTCATTTGTGGTCAGAGTTACTTAGGCTTCCGAAGTCTTCATAACCCCCTACTGATACCAACCTGATGTGTGCCATGATTTTATGGTCAGCGTGCCAAATAAGGGGGCACGCTCTAGTGAAATGATAGAACCTGGGGAAGGGCGGGAGGGTCAAGCGCGACCTCGCCGTGACGTGCCTGGGACCTCCCTGTCCCCCTTCTTAAGGGGAGGAGAGCCGCCGCAACTCCTCCCACAAACACGGCCAACTTACCTTGGCCTATTACTTGTCTACAAAAGCAATACTGATGCCATCCATTGCCAGTCACACTGTTTAGAGGCCGTTTTTTTAATGTCAGTTCAAATGTCTATTTTTAATTGTGTGGAATACATGTTGATACAGTCTGCACAACTATTATGAATATGCTCAGCGACCTGCGCGTTATCACACATGTTTGCCATCCCTTGAGCGGCTTTATTAAAGGAGAACTATGGGGTCGGGGCTTTTCCCCATAGTTCTCATTAGGGAGGACACAAACTAGCGCCCTCCCGTCACCCTAGGCTCAGTATATAGGGAGCTGCAGCTCGCGGTATACCGCCGCAGCTGAAGCGGATCCCGACAATTACGTCTGGATCCGCCCAGCTGCGTGAATGACAGCTGTCTCTGCCTATCTAGAGGCTGTACCCGCCCCCTCCCCCGTCCGTTCCGCCAGTCAGCGCTGGAGGATCGGAGCGGGGAGGGGGGAATCCAGCCCCTCCCCTGTCATGGCAGAGAGCCGTGGCAGGATCGAGAAGTGAGCGAACGCCGGTATGTGTTCCCTCACCTACCGATCTACTGAGCCGACCTGTGACAGTCTCATTGACACTCTGGCTTCAACATTTGGACTCATTGACCTGGAATAAGAGATCATGGAAGGATTCCAGTAGGTTAATGTAGCAGCCATCAAACAACCATTTTTAGAAGGAGGTCAGCAATGGCAGCTGCTATCTTTCTCTCATTACAAGTTTAATTAAAAAGAGTTTTCAGTTAATTTTCTTTTTTTTTTTGTCAGAATCTATAGAATTCTACACATGGTCCTCACTTATAAAGTCTGTGATTTTATTTTGGATTGTCACACACTGTCAAAGGTTGTTTTTACTGTCACAGAATTGTTTTTAGCTGAACAGAGGTACAGACATAGCCAACTACTGTCAGTTCTGTGTTACCTGCCAGAGGGCTGGCAAGGCAGGAGAGGTCATAGGTCTCCTGTACAATACTTGTCTGGAATTGATGAACCTTTTAGGAGGGCGGTGGTGGTGGATATCATTGGGGCCACTAGCCATCTCCTGCAGTTCAAATAAATTATACATCTGAACGGTGTTTGACTATGCCCAGGGTCATCTTTAATATTAAGTGGGCCCTGGGCAAGATTTTGCTGTTGGGCCCCCCACAACCCGCCCACCTCCATTACAATACTTGCCTGGAATTTAATAACCTTTTAACCTCCCAGGCGGTATGATTTTTTTCTTCCTTTTTTGGTTCTATTTTTTTTCTCTTCATTTTTTACCTTTGCATCTCATGCAGTGCAAATAAATGATACATCTGAACAGTAGCTGACTATGCCACCCGGGACACAGAGGCTGCGGCACCATCCTCTCTCGGGTAGACAAGGATGCTGATGCACTGTTGGGAATCTTTATGAGAGTTGGATTCCCTGGATAGCTCCTTAGTGATCAGTTTGTGTCACACCTGGTGTAGGCTTTAATACAGCTGACATCCACCCACAAATGATCAGGCTGATCCAGCATTTCAATGGAACTCTGAATCAAATGCTGAGGATGTTTGTGGCAGAGCCGTTGCTAGCTCTTCAGAAAATTGTGACACCCCCAATAGATGTGTGCGGTATGTGACATCATGTGCCCCGCCTCCAGGATGGCGGCACACATGCGCCTCCCCCCATACAGGTGGGGGAGAGCAGCGGGGATCTGAGGAGAAGCTGGAGCCTGTGCCGCTCCTCTTCTCCCTGCCAAGCCGCGGCTGTGTTGGCCGCCTGGCACCCCTGTTGCCAATGGC
>NW_017309428.1:63961-66678 GCF_000935625.1 Nanorana parkeri
CGCCGCCGTCGCCGCGACAGGGGAGGGGGGGGGGGGGGGGCGCAGCCAGGTCAGCCCTGGCTGTGCCCCCTCTCAGCTGCTCCTGAGGCGAGGGCCTCACTCGCCCCATGGTAGCTACAGCCCTGGTTTGTGGAGTTGCACGGAGGGGACTGGAAATTATATTTCGGGTGCCATCCACCCCTCAGTCCTTCTGATCAGCATGATCCGGTGTGCAACACCCATTGAGGGAAATGTAAAGAATGGCTTTCCCGGCATCTCTGGTTCCTCATTTCACCATCAAAACTACGAAGGAATACAAAGAGTCATTTATGAGGGCCAGTGGCTCTAATATAGCAGATTGGACAGAACCAAAGACCAGGCGAACTTTGCTGAATTCGCTTTTATTTTTACTGTTCCTTTTGTCTGTTTTTGTAATATTTACTATTTTGTTTTACTTTTCTGTAAAACAATTTCCTGCACTCTTCATTCTTTTCACTAAAGTAATATTTACAAACAATGAAGCTGAATCTCTGATTGCTCTAATTAGAAATTAAAGGAGAACTATGGGGGTTCTATCTTTTTTTTTATGAATGCATTCCTTAGGCTAAATAAGTAAATAATGTAATTTACTCTAATTAGCCAAAATGCACAGTAAGGCTGTAAAACCTTATTTAAGGTGGTGGGCGGGGCTAAGCTCTCTCTCTCTCTCTCTCTCTCTCTCTTCAGCATTTACTACAAATGGGAAAGTCCATATATGGTAAATGATGTCACTGGAGATCCCTGCTTATCGGATCCTTTCCGTAACAAAGACTAGAGGCCGCCACCTAAAGTTGGTGGAGAAAAAATTCCAGCACAATGGGCGAAGGGGGTTCTTCACAGTAAGAGCGGTTAAGGTCTGGAACTCGCTGCCATCGGCCGTCATCTCAGCCAAGAGTGTAGATTTGTTCAAGAAACTTTTGGACAATTTCTTGAGGGACCGTAATATCCGGGGATACCAGTATCCCTACGAATGAGATGATGCGCGGACCGATATGGACATATCCGTCTGGATGTCACAACATTTCTTAAAACTCAAATGATGGAGGTATGTCTTTATTCAACCCCAAATACTATGTTACTATGTAATCATCCTCACCATCTCCCCCTCGTCATTAATGACCACCAGGTGGGCCTTCCTGTCCTCACACTCTTTCTTGGAGGCATTCCATGGTTTTGAGTCTGAAGACAAGTAGTAACAGCTGAGTCCATACTGAGTCCATCCCGTACTGCATATTGGATCAGCAGAGCCTGAGGGAGCAAGAAAGAGGATTATGAGGGTCACGCTAATATGTTTTGGTTATAGCAACACTGCTGCTGGGTGCCGCCATCTTGGATATGACATCGGCAGCCCCAGCACACTCCAAGTTGTCACTTAAGTGTAACTCGGTAGTATTCACCTTCAGCAACGACAGAGGTGAGGGGTGGGGTGAAGGAGCTGGGCCAGCAAAGACAGTATGTAGACACTCCCAGAAGAGGAGAGGATTATGATGTGTGAGGGAGGAGGGGGCTGGGCTAGGAGATTGACTACTCAATGTTTCTAGCAAGTGCAAAGCTTCCATGAAAGTGACACTAAACTAAAACTCCCTCCCAGTCCCCGAACTCTGAATAACAATGTATCTGATTTGTGTATCACTCGGCTGGAGATCCTCCAAGGCTTGTATAAGAAATGTATTAATTTTTGCAATTCGGCTTCAGCAGTCACCGTTATTGAGACCCCTCAGTTCGGGTTTCCCAGTCACCGATCTTTCCTGCAATTTTGTTTAAATGGTGACAAAGTCTCTATAAGAACCCAGAAAAGTAACTGTATCTCGTAGTCAGAGGAGGCTCGGGATCCCTTTTTCCTGGTGCTCCAGTGATGGGATGTCTTTGCTGCGGTGCAGACACCTGTCCGGGATTCACCTCGTGTTCCGCACGTCAGACATCGCACCGCAAGGTTTATTGAAGTTTATTTAGTTGAAGGCAATTGATGTGGATCCTACGGACCACAGACTTAGTACGGGGTAATGCGGTGTCATGAATGACGTGGAGGGCTCAGGACCTTTGTCTTGCGCTACACGTCAGGCATCTCGCCGCAGTGCGAATGTAATTTATTGTGTGATTGAGCTGTATTGCTATGTGGTGTTTATGCGCTGCGTCGCAGTACGAGGTAGAATGTACCCCGATTGTATAGCTTGTTTTTGTATATTTTATTACATTACCTGTCCGGGATTCACAAAGACAGTCCGGGTTTTGAGTCCTGTATGTGCTGTGTCTCAGGTCAGCTGAAACCCGGACACAAGATGTCACAATATCAGGTGGACGGGGCAACCACGGGGTCCTGGTGTCCCAACTTGAGTGCATGGAGGGAGCACGGGACACAGAGGGACACTGGGACTCGGGGAGCAAGGAGGGGTCTGAAACACAGGGTGCAGATAAGCCTTGAAGGGCACAGGGGTTCTGCTTCAGGCAGATGTGTTGCTCCCTATCTCTCCTCACTCTCTCCCCTGTATATTTCACATAACCCCCTGAAACAGGGTCACACATATCAGTTTACAGCTAAATCCCTCCTGGGATGTTTTATAGGCCCGTTCTGTGGTATACAAGGTGTAATGTCCCTCCACAGTCACATCAGTCTCTGTACAGAGGAGCTTATGCAGGACCCACCTGATCCTGCAGAGCCCATCTGATACTCTCTATGGTGGGCCCTGCAGGGGTCTCAG
>NW_017309428.1:68283-68573 GCF_000935625.1 Nanorana parkeri
TGGATTTATATACAGTGGACGAATGCTGTTCTCAAGGCATTTTCACCATTGGGCCGAGTGGTGGGAATGTGAACGGCACTCGCCCACTGTTGGCTGGCTAAATGTTTTATCAATCAACCCCTCAATGTACAAGTCACACACAGAGGGAGGGGTTAGGGTACAGATGTGCAGGGTAAGGGAGGTGAGGGGTTAATATACAGGTCAGATCAGAGACAGGATGAAGCTGACATAAGCTGTAGAGGGGTGAAAGGGCACCGGTACTGGATGACGCTGTTTCTGGTACTTATGTA
>NW_017309429.1:0-1823 GCF_000935625.1 Nanorana parkeri
TATCTTTTTTCTGCAATTGCCGCGTGGATGTCACCCCATTGAAATCAATGGAGCCGCGCAGCAATCACTGTGTGCAATTGTGCAGGACGAGCGTCCCAGATCGCATAGGTCTGCACCGGCCATTAAAGTTGCTCCTGCACCTTTTTGCGCGACAGGCGATTTTTAACGTGCAACAAATCGCAAAGGTGAAAAAGCTCTGTTTTGTGCAATATCATGAGGCTAAAGCGGCCTGATAAATCGCTTAGATGTGAAACGAGCCTCAATTATATCAAATAAGATGGGGGGGCTAACCCGGCTGAGGTATATTGATCTGATATGGGGCGCATATAAAGTATACGGTGGTCAATGCTGGTATTCGTATGAGACACAGTTCCGCCAAAAAAAAAATGGCAACACGGAAAGAACTAACGTTTGATTGCCAGGATTGGAGCTTGTGGTTATTGTTGATGTGCAAAAACAACAACAAAAATCCAAAGCAACCCACTTCAAAACCAGATCAAATGGCTTGGCTTCGTAGACAAGAGGACACCATTAAAATAAATAATAAATAAAAGAGCTGTATTCTTGGTTAGTCAGCTATCCTCTTAAGAGAGAAGCTTGCATTTTGCAGGATGGTTTGATATAGGCTTTTGGATCCCTTTTAGACCATCCAAAGAGTTAATTACTGCCAATAACCTTAAATCTGCGCAACAGGAACACATAGCTGCCTTTAAAAATCCACAGAGTGATTCCTTATCCTCCTTATGACAATTTGAGGTTTTGCCCTTTGGGCCTCATCCCTAAAAAGGAACAAGGTCAGTTTAGATTACTACACATCAGTTCACCTGTTAATGACGGAATTGATAAGGAAGAATCCACAGTGCAATATACAGTACTTCCTTTGATAAAGCCCTATCCTTAGTCCGCACCGCTGTCCAATATGCTCTGCTAGCAAAAACAGCCAGAGGAGCAGCATTCCTCCTCCTTCCTGTACACCCTGATTGTTTTCATCTCCTAGGGTGTTCACTTTACAAATTTTTCGTAGAAATGTGCCTTCCAATGATCACTTGCTGATAGAATGGGTCATTCAACAAACATCAGGCTACTTTCCACAATCCATTATTTAGATGATAAAGTTCCTCCCTGGCTCTCCATCTCAGGAATAGTTCTGGACCCTGACTAGGTCCACATCTGACCACCTGCAGGCTTCAGGCCTGGGCAGACAATACACATGAAACACACCTGGCCTCCTGCCTGGGGGAGAAAGAGGCGCTCAAATGGTCAGACCCAAATATTTATGTCCTCTCCCAGCATGCACCACTGGTCATGAAACTCCTAGTGATTGGCTGAAAAGGCAGACATCCATAGCATTCCGAGGTAGCGAGCAGAATAAAAAAAAGTGAATAAAAGATTAAAAAAACAGCGTGGGGTCCCCCTCCTGATCCATACCAGACCCTTTAAGTCTGGTAACAACGCTAGGAGGGACCCCAAGTTAAAAAAATAAATAAATATGCGTAGGGTTCTCCACCAAAGTCATACCAGGCCCTTTAGGTCTGGTAGGAATTTTAAAAAGGAACCCCACCCCCAAAAATGGGGAAAAAAAACATGGGGCCCACTAAAATTTTCGACCAGACCCTTAATCCGAGCACAGGCCTGGCAGGGTAGGAAAGTGGGGGGGACGAGCAAGTGGGTCCCTCCTGGAAAAGCACCTAGCGTGCGCACGGGCAGAAACAACCCGTCCGATGTAAAGAGCCGTTACCGGCTGTTTCACATACACACGATCTATAGCCTGCCGATCATGTGTATGTGCTGGCTGCGTGACCCCCTCCCCCCCTTGAGTGCCG
>NW_017309429.1:2323-12802 GCF_000935625.1 Nanorana parkeri
CATGACCCCTCACCTTCAATCCCGGGATCCGCTGCCCCATAGGGGAAACTTTTTTTTTTTAAAACGTCTGTAACTTTTATTTTTAACATAGTAAAAAATAAAACCCCCAGTGGTGATTAAATACCACCAAAAGAAAGCTCTATCTGTCACCAAAAAATGGTATAAAATGTATTTCAGTACAGCGTTGCATGACGGAATAAATGTCAAAGTACCGCATCGCTGAACACTGAAAAATGGCCTGGATGGGAAGGGGGTTTAACACCGCAGACTTTAAGGGGTTAATTCAAAAGAAAAAAAAATACTAGAAAGATTTTTGACAATTTCTTTATTAAAAAAATTGATCCAACTACGTAATCCAGGGTCAATCATGACGTCCAACATTGTCCACGACCGGGGCAGCCTTCGGAAATTATACAGCTTTAGGCCTTGACCCCCCTCCCCATCCGCCGCCACATCAGTCTCTATACAGAGTAGCTTACACTCTAATGCAGAATGGCACCGCTTGTAGGGGGACTACAAATCCCAGCAATACATTTATAGAGCAATGCAGAACAGTATACGAATTGGACTCTGGGCTTCGTAACGGGCTGGACTCTGGGCTTCGTAACGCGCTGGACTCTGGGCTTTGTAACGCGCTGAACTCTGGGCTTTGTAACGCGCTGGATGCAGGGCTTCGTAACGCGCTGGACTCTGGGCTTCGTAACGCGCTGGATGCAGGGCTTAGTAACGCGCTTGACACAGGACCCACCTGAAAGTGACCCTGCAGAGCACACCGTACATGCTGCACAGCCCATCTGAGACTCTTGTGGGCTCTGCAGAGGTCTCAGATGGGCTGGTTGGGGCTGCATCTCCCTCCCAGCTCCTCTTATCTGCTCCTGCTGCTGGTGCCTGGCCTTCTCTGCCGCTGGACTGGCCGGGAGTGACGTGATCCGAGATCAGAACACTGGCGGCGCTGCTGGGGCCCCAGCCAGGGGTGGACTGACAACACATGGGGCCCCCAGGCAATACAAGATTATAGGGGCCCCTTGTGCTCTACCCATATACAAGACCCACCCCCAAGCCCCACCTGCATAAACGTACAGTGGCCATATCGACCCCATGTTCTTTGAATGCGTACCTCCATTTTGAAGTATATCTTGACATACACCAAGATGGCAGCGCCCACATGTTCAGGTTCCGCCACATCTTCAGGTTCCGATACGGCTGCTGCTCGATCTGCAATTTAATTGTGTGGTTTCGGATTCGGAGGCTCATTGCCTCCGAATCCAAAGCGGCATTAAAATTAATTTCCTTTGACGAAACAAATGAAAATGTTCTAATTTTCATTTGTTTCGTCTGAAACGAATATGTTTTCCGTGCACACGTCTATTACAAACCACACTAAACGATATAATCTGACTAGTATACAGCAGATACGCATAAAACATAACATCAAATGAAAAATCTAAAAAAATATAAGAAAAGTAAAAAGTAGCCCCAACAACCAATCGGATATTTACATGAACCCAATCTGCCACTATACATGATAAATTTTCTTACCAGTGCCAATAAACTTTAAAAACGAAAGAGTTCTCACCAGGGGCAAATGCGGGCACCATTCTTCCAGTGGGGCGGCCCGGGACCAGATCTCAGTCCGTCCCCCAGCCTCGAGCCCTCGTGCAGCCACAGGAGCGGTAGGTCCACCCTCCCTGTATCTACGACCCCTCCCCCGCTACTTCTGGGCTCTTGTCTGCGTCGCTGTCAGACTAGGATAGTAATGGCGAACATTTTTGAACCCGAGTGCCCAAACTGCGACGCAAAATCAATTTATTTATCTCAAAGTGCCAACAGTGAAAATAACGTTAGTATTGTGTTGCAGTTTGGGCGCTCGGGTTTATAAATGTTCAATATCACTGCCTTCGGCAAAATAGGGAACCACACATATTCAAATATTTATACACTCATTAAAACACACGCATAACACGCGCATTAAAACACACGCATAACACACAAATCACACACATTAACCACTTGCTGTCCGGAGCAATTTCTTACATTTGCACACACTCAAAAATCTGAATTTTTGGCTAGAAAACAGCTTTAGACCCCCAATATCAAAGATATCTGTTCTGAAAGCAGAGGCCCTGTAGAATAAAAAGTTGCTAGTTGCAATTTTGTATGTCGCACAGTATTTACGCAAATGTTTATCAAACAAGTACTTTTAGGATAAAATACACTAAAATGAAATTTATAGCACAGAAACAGAATATAATGGCCAATTTTTTGGTAAAATATAAAAGACGGGGTCACGCTGGGCAAATAGATACCAAACATGTCAAGCCTTAAAATTGTGTGCACGTAGGTGCATACAACACATGTTTGTGTTGTATATGCGTGGACGTGGGGGGCAGGGACCTTTAAAAAAACAGTAATAGCAAATGTAATGTGACAGGTCCTCTTTATGGAGAAATTAGGGGTCTTTCAGACCCCTAATGTCACCTAGGGACCCCAAAGAAGCTTCTTTGTCTAGCGCTAGGAGCCAGAGAATGTGCCCAGTGACACCAGAAGTGATGTAATGCACATAATTTCCGGGTTCAGTGATCGGAGGAGAGATCCGCGGCTAGAAGCCGCTAATCTCCCCTCCGATCTGGATCACTTATATTAAACAGCAATCGTCTACTGTTTAAAATGGTACCAAGAACACGGCTGCAGGAGCCACTTCCAACGGAGGACGTACATTTACGTGAACCCACGGGAAGTGTCTAAAAAAAAACCACACACATAGTGAAACACACACATAGCTTCATTAAAAAAAAATAGCACACACACTGAATAAAAAACACACAATAAAACACTCACACAACTATTAACACTAAAAATAAATAATTAAAAACTGTCCCCCTATCCTGCTTACCAGTTTTGCAGGATAGGGGGACAGTTTTGGGGTCTAGTTGGGGCACTGAGGGCATAGCCTGGTGGTCCAGTGGAGGATCAGTGTGATCTGCATCTCTGACTGATGCAGACCATACTAATTGCGGCACTACAAGGGAGCGATCAGTTTGGTCTGCATCAGCAAGAGATACAGATCATACTGATTCCCCACTGGACCACCAGGGCATGATTTTCATTTAATATATTGCCGGTTCGGCAATATATTAGATGGGATGTGTGCACTTGCCAGGTTTAAAGATGGCCGTCGCTACTAGAGGCGGCCATCTTGAAAATTTCAATGTGCTGTGGAGACGGGGGGACACCAGAGGCCCGCACGGAGCACCCCAGGTGAAGATATGGAGTGTGCGTGCCCCGGCCTCCTCCGGTGCTACGGGGGCTAGGCTGCCTCCACCTCCCTCGCCTGTCACCTGTACGGACGTCGGCCGATACCCATGTAAGGCTCCCGGGCCCCTCAGGCTGCCTTACCCCCCTAATGGAGGCCCTGCCCACGACAATGGCTCGTCGAAATTAAGAAAAAACCTGACGCCCACCGACCCGTCCGCAAGCGACTAACTCCCGCCGCAAAATGACATTCTGACAAATGCTAGCAAAATATAACCAATTGGGCGGAGCTAGTGGTGACATCACCGCTAGCTCCGCCCAACTGTTTACATTTGTCTAGCACCTGCCATTGTCTTCCCGCAGTTCCCGGCCAAATCAAAACTGGGCAGAGCCAACCGTGATGTCACGGCTGGCTCCGCCCAGT
The DNA here is from genome assembly GCF_000935625.1 of Nanorana parkeri. Taxonomy (NCBI): domain Eukaryota; kingdom Metazoa; phylum Chordata; class Amphibia; order Anura; family Dicroglossidae; genus Nanorana; species Nanorana parkeri. Next base: position 6,000 of record NW_017309429.1, read on the forward strand.
TGTCATTCAATGACAGCCCAGCATCCTCAGGTCATTTGAGGACATTGGGCTGTCACTGAATGACAACTGGGTGGAGCCCATGTTTTGTCAATCACATCAGCCATTTACATTCATCCTCCAGCTAGGGTGCTGTTTTTTGCGTCAAGAGTTTTTGCAGGAGCAGATCATATCTGCATTAATTGGAATTAATGTGGATTTACATCACCCCCTCCCCCTGGCAAGGTACCCTCCCTATGTTGAGGTCATTGTATAGTTTGGGGGGGGGGAGTAACACACTTTCTGTCTTAGGGTGGAGGAGCAATGGAGCTCCCCGTGGACAGTAGCATTGTCAACCTGTGGAGAGGGTCATGTAAGATGCATTTGCAGATTTACATGGACTTGACTAACAAATTAACTCTGAACTCCAACTAACACTTTTTAAGCAGTTATAGAAACGTTTTTGTTTTTTTCATTTTAAGATAAAGGTTTTACATTTAATGAATAAAAATGAACCATTGTAAGAACCTCTGTCAGTATTAAATGGCATTTTTGCAGCACAGCTTGGTCTGCTATAGGCCGTTGAAAAATATACTTACTGGTCAGATCATCAGGTGAAAATAAAGGAAAAAAAGCCTTAAAAACAAAATCAACATTTTAAGCTATACAACAAGACATATACCTACATTCCAAGTTTACCACATGGTAATTACATTAACAAAAATAGAGAAAAAAAATAGATTTTTGCAGCGACCGACCTCCAAAGGGAACAAAAGTCCTCTTCTATTCAGCTATAATTATCGGGGATAATTGGAAATCATCCTCTTAGTTTACCACAGTGCAAAAATGAAAGCTTGCATAAATGATTCCCAAAGAACTTTTGAGTTTGAGCATTCTTGCTCAGGATTGACCCAGTTCTGTCATACTTCCCTGTTGGATGATCCGGCGCCAGGTTTTACCTCCTGTCCGAGCTGGTTGGTTTCCTGCCAATCTACTCTGAACCGCTCCATTAAAAGTCCAGCTCACTTGTTCCGCGCCGTTTGAGCAACACAATCAGACTCCCTGTTTATAGCTTGCCTTTGTAATCTCTGTGGTTTACTATTACCTACCTTGTTCTTCAGTGAGCCCTTGCACCTGTGCTTACTTGTGTCTGTCCTCTTGTGTGGCTGCCTGTTCTATGCAGCCTTGCTGTTCAGTGTATCCTGGATTGCCGTGTTGTTGCTGCCTCCTCTCACACTGTTGTTTGGACTTCTACCCTTGTACCCCTGAGTATCAATAACTGCTGTCTGTGTATAGGCTTCACCCCTGCCTGCTGTTTTATCCAGCACCTTGGCGCTGCTACTAGCCTCTGTGTCTGTGTGGGTGCGTAGAGGGCTGTAGAGGACTGTGACAAGTTCTGTCATTTTGAAATACAGGGTGACTGACGGGAGTCGGACATTTTTAGAACAGGTAGTACACGGTAAGTGGTGATGGGAGGGGGATGAACTAGGTGTCTTTCCTCCCCCACTGGAATGCCCATTCAGTCACAATGAAACAATGGACATTACAACATCATTTGTTTGCTTACGACAGCTTTGTGATGAATCTATCACAGCAACGCAGCGGCTATTTAGCCAAGAATAATCTAAATGTGCACAAAATAATCTAAATGTGCATATAAGGGACGATATCGCGTCAAATAATGGGGAAGACGTGGAAACCCGATGGCTGGAGCTAGATATGACGGACGCTAGCCGTAAACTTCTCGTGGGTATTTGCTATAAACCTCCAAATATAGGGGAAGAGGGAGAAGTCAATCTTCACTCACAGATAGGAATAGCTGGGAGAGAGGGCAATGTAGTCGTGATGGGTGACTTCAATTACCCAGACATCAATTGGGCCAATGGAACTTCGGGTTAGTTATTCTGAAATGTTGAAGTCATCTGAGGACCGTGTTGCGACTGGGAATGGCCCCGTGTCGACCAACATTGAATTCTCGACGAAATAGCCGCGAGTCGTTGCTGTGATAGACTCAGCACTTCAAACAAAGCTGTCGTAAGCAAACAATGTTGTGATGTCCACTGCTTCATTGTGACTGAATTGGCATTCCAGTGGGGGGAAAAAGACACCTAGCTCGTCCCCCTCCCATCACCACTTACTGTGTACTACCGGTTCTAAAAACGTCCTTCTCCCGTTGGTCACCCTGTACAAACCTTGCCTTACTCAAAAAAAGGTTAGAGAAGTACATACCCATTGATGCAAAATTGTTTTCTGCATCCAGGTGTGACTTTCACTCCATGCAGGTGTAAAATTTTGAAGATCGCACAAGCTGCTGACAGAGGTAAATAACTAACCAAGTTTTGCGAGTATAATGGGCAATATCATTCCAAAAGGTCTTTATCCTAGGGCAGCTAAAAAAGAAATGATATAAATCTGCTGATTCCTGCCCACATTTCAGACATCTGGAGGAGCAGCTAAGACCCATAAGATAAGACCTATGCAGAGAGATATGCGCTCCATGATGAACTGTTAATGGCAGTTCTCTATAGGTGGACTCAGTAATTCTATTCCATGCTCTATTAAAAGCTTGAAGAATCTCTGTTGTAGATATATTCAGAAAATGATTAGTCCACTTTAAGAGACTGGTGGAATGTGTTGCATAATCCAGATCTATTCTATAACGCCTATAAACATTAGCTATGGCACCCTTTATTTGGATTAGGTTTCAAAAGCAGCCGGTTTAGGAGGTTCTCCCAGTCTGATATTGAAAGTTTTTTTAAGAATATGAATTGCATAGGAGCGTATCTGCACATAAGTAAATAATTTGCAGTTCAAAATTTGGGAAACTCAGACAGCTGCAAAAGTCAACAGCTTATGATCAGTCATTGGCCTTGACTTAACTGTTGAAAGTCCCTGAGTGGCCCACTCTTTGGAAAACTGAATTCTAGAGCCATGGAGGAAATCCAAGTTTCCACAAAAAGGAAGTAGCGGTGAGGAATTACTATTTAACTGTTGTCTATCTCTAAGCTTATGTCATATAGTCCAACTAAAATATAGAAGAGGGTTTGAAACAACCTTCTCAACATTCTCTATGCATTTGAAATATGAGATTAGGATTTTTGATCTAAGTCGCAGTCTGTATAGCTACTCATACCATGGATCCAATCTCTCAAATATCTAGTGGCAGCTGCTAAAGTATATAAGAACAAATCTGGGAAGTTAATTCATCATTTTTTAACAGATTGTGATAATATGTGGAGACTGATTTTAGAAAGTCTCTTTCCCCAGATAAACCTTGAAAAGGCTGTGAGCAGCCGTTGATGATCTTTCCTTTTCAGGATAATAGGAAGCATTTGTAAAGTATACAACAGTTTCGGAAAAAGAATCAAGTTAATCTTCCCCCATATATGTTAAAGTAAGATGGGACCATTTATCTAACAGTTCCAAAAGGGCTCTCACCAGCGAGGGGACATTAGCTTTATAAAGTGTATGTGGATATTTAGTAACATAAAACCCTAGATAAGTATATTCTCTTTACACCATATAAAGGGATATAATGAACTCCACCTAGGCCTAGTACTCCCTGCTAAGTATAGAGCTTTTGACTCTTCCAGATTTATAGACTATCCTGTAACATATCCATAAACATTAATCAGGGAAAGTATATTAGGCAATGCCATCTTTCGAATAGAGATATATAATAATAAATCATCTGCAAAAGCAGTCATTTTCACATCCTTTCTTCCGATTTTAATACTCTAAGTCCAGCAAGGACTCTAATAATTTTAATATAGGATTCCAAATTGAACAAAATTGTCAAGAGGGGGCATCCTTGCTGGGTGCCCCTCTGCATATTTAATGAATGGGAGAGTTTACCATTTATCAAAAGCCTTGTGGCAGGAGTTAGAGTAGATCTATCTAATATACATGGCAAACATCAAACCGAAGGCCCTGTTGATCAGGATACTATTTAGCCATGTCCACTCCACCATGTCAAAGGCCTTTTCTGCATCCAGGCTAAAGAGAATTGCCCTTGGATTATGACTCTGTGACGACATCACAGGTGCTGCGATTGCAGGTGTCGGGTGTCTATTGAGCACAAAATCCAATTGATGGGTAGTCACCAATAGCGATGGGCCAAACACCCCCGTGTTCGGTTCAAATTTGAACTTTCGAACATGGGAAAAGTTTGAATTCAAACTCAAACTCCATGCTAGGCTATGGGTGTACAACTTTGAAAATCAAATGTCCCTTTTTTGAAGCCTTATATGCAATTTATTGGCCATAAAATGGGTATGGGGATTTGGGTACTGCCCTGGGGGGACATGAATCAATGAAAAAAAAAACTTTTAAAAAATACAGTTTTTAAAGGACCAGTGATTTTAACATCACTTAAAGGAAGGCCTCTCCCCCACAAGCCCTGGGGTGTTGGTTGTGGGGGTGCGGGCAGGGGTCTTATTCACATCAGGGGCACCCAGATGCGGCCTCCCTCTTGTGAATGAGTACAAGACCCTTACCATTTAACAGAGTCAACATAGTCAAAGTAGCAAATCAAGCCAATATAGAGAGCCTACTAAATGTAGTCAATAAAGTAAATCTAATTGCCCAATGTGATCCAAGTAGGAATGGACCAACCGTAACAGGTACAATTAAAATTAGTAGTGGGGAGCAAGAGGGAAACAAACGTTTAACCAGTAAATGTACAAAAAATAAATGTATGTTCACCAATGCTAGAAGTCTAGCAAATAAAATAACGGACCCTGAAGCTATGTTACTCGAGGAGGACTACGATATAGTAGGAATAGCAGAAACATGGTTAGACGGCACACATGATTGGGCTACTAACATAGAAGGGTACAACCTGTTCAGGAGGAACAGGCTGGCAAGAAGGGGGGGTGTATATATGCTAAAAGTAACCATTATGCACATCCGTGACGATATCGCGTCAGCAGGTGGGGATGATGTGGAATCGTTATGGCTAGAACTAGATAGAACGAACCCTAACCGTAAACTTATTGTGGGTGTCTTTTATAAGCCTCCAAATATAGGGGAAGAGGAGGAGGCCCACCTACAATCCCAAATAGAAATAGCGGGAAAACAGAGTAATGTTGTGGTAATGGGAGACTTCAATTATCCAAGTATAAACTGGGCTAATGGAACTTCAAAATCGGCTGCCCGTTTTCTTAATATGTTGCAAGACAATTTCATGGATCAGATGGTTGAGGTCCCGACTAGGGAAAATGCCATTCTAGATCTGATCATCAGCAATAATACAGAATTAATTGAGGATATTGTAATCGGGGAGACACTGGGTAATAGTGATCATAAGGTGATTGCTTTTAATATTGAGCTAAAGCAGAGACACCGGCACTCCAATTTTGCAAAATATGTCTATTGACGTGCATCGTGGTAAAAAACAACGAACGTTTCGGGGTCACAAAGGATCCCCTTCATCAGGGAAAACATACAGTGTAAGTGCACATAAACACAGCTGATATATAGCCCCAACCCTAATCAGAATGGCCAATCATCAACCTCCACATTGACCCCATGACATCATGTTCCCGCCAATTTTGATAGCATGAAAGTGACAGATTATAAAACATATTAAATCACAATATATGTGATATAACGTGCATACATTCGTCTGGAAAGAAAAATACTTAATATATGTTTGCCTAAAAGGAAAACTAGCGATATACCCTAGCATCAATCTTCCATGCATAATGGATCGCATGGAGCACAGATCGGGTCACAGGCCAACCATCTAACACACCAAAGAAAGAAAAATACTTAATATATGTTTGCCTAAAAGGAAAACTAGCATTATACCCTAGCATCAATCTTCTATACATAATGGATCGCATAGAGCACAGATTGGGTCACAGGCCGACCATCTAACACACCAAGCTGAGGATGTTTCTCTGTTTATATAAAAAAAAACGTAGAAAATACGACAATAGTAACTCCGTAGACATTAAGTCTCATTCAAAGAAAAATTCAGAGGAACATATCGCTTGTTTGAATGGTAAGTCTGTGACCACCGCGCTCCATGCGTTATTATAATTAGCATTACAGCACGCTTGGTATTTAAAAATTCTTGAAACTAACATGTTGTGTCTTGTGCACTGTCATCATCAATAATAGAATGTGGAACTATAGGCCTTGATACATCAGAGTCAACCAGGTATTCGCATGAGCAATCAATTCATATGTTGATTAATACAAAGAGGGTACCCTAATTCAGTACTTGATCAAGCCCTGGAACAGGCTCTTAAAAAAGTCACCACAGATACCCCAAGAGAAAGGATGGCCGAGAACAGACTCCCTTTTATTCAGAAGTTTAATGGTGCAGCACATCTGACTCGCAGATCGTTGAATAAAAATTTAAACATCCTACAGGCTGACAAACAACTAACAGCACAAATAAAAACTCCCGTGGGGCGCATGCGCGCGACGGTGCAAGATGGCTGCTTCTTGATACCGCTCCGCACTTCTTGAGCTGAGAGACACCCGCATTCAGCCATAACTCTGCTTACCGGGTTGGATCCCTAGGTTGCTTGTGAACCTACTCACCCCCGGCGTCCGAATGAGATCCTCACAATCGAAATACAAGCGCGGCAACCAGCCCTCCGAGACTCCTAGCATTCGCCGCGCTCTGGGCAAGATGGCGCCCGGCGGCCTACTTGACGATGTAGCTCCCCGACTGTCGGCTGACTCGGAGGACAGTCAAGACCCGTTTGCTGAGCAGAGATCCGGCTCTCGTGGATCGCAGGGGTCCAACCTCCTGGTGCGTATGCGGGACAGGGTGCGGGAGGAACTCTCTAAAGCCTCCGCTGCTATCACCT
>NW_017309429.1:14175-14989 GCF_000935625.1 Nanorana parkeri
TTTTGGGTGTGCTCAAGTGCTCATGGAGATACATGTTGTCCGCCGAAGGCAAGAGTTACGGCTCTAACCCGATTATGGTCCCAGGACCTGCCCTGGGTCCCTGGTGGGGCATGGTACGGTTTACCGACTGCCATGCCGATGTTCATTCTTTGTTCCTTTTCTATGTTTCTTGTATGTCTCTTTCTCCTTTCTTCCCTTCCCCCTCTCTGGCTGTGTGGGTTGTTGGGGGGGTCCCTGGCCCTCGGATCAGTGACTGGTCCTTAGTATGCGCATCACATGGTCGCCCTTCTCAGTACCACATCCCATGGCTCTGAAATTATTGTCTCTTAATACCCAAGGGTTGAACTCCCCCCCGAAAAGACGCAAGGCCTTCAACTACTTACATACACAGAGGGTGGACATTGGTTGCTTCCAAGAGACTCATTTTTCCACGGCTTCTGCCCCAAGATACTTCCACCCATCCTATCCTCAGGTTTTTCTGGCCTCTGCAGATACTAAGCATAGGGGAGTACTGGTTGCTTTTCACAAACGGACGCACTTCCATTGCACCAAGAATATCTCAACCCTACCTCCTACTGTGTGGCGATATACTGGTGTCCCCTATTACGATTCTATGTTATTATGCCCCTAATCTCTCTCCGCTCCCCTTCCTGACTCATCTTTTGGAATTGATTGATACGCATTCCCATGGCACGCTTTTCCTGTGCGGGGATTCTAACCTGCCACTCAACCTTAAATTGGACAGATCGAGGCCTCCACTGTCCTCTGCACCCACTGATAGCAATCGCTATAAGGCTGTTTTTGCTGGGTCGGG
>NW_017309429.1:18644-34325 GCF_000935625.1 Nanorana parkeri
TAATTATGTTCTGTTGCAATAAAATAATTGTACAACAAAAAGGCATTGGGTTTTCTTCCCACCCGTGATCAAAGGGGATTGACGTGTTGAGACCTTAGTAATAAAAGGTCACACTATGAGGTGAGCGTTATTCTTAAGGGAGTGTACGGTGGAGGTCACAGGAAGTACGGAGGATTACACCCACTTGTTTACTTGAATTACTGGACACTAGAATTTTATAAATGATTTTGGTGAACATAATTTTCTAATCTACACTATTGGACAATTTGACCGATGTGGACTTTTCATCTGTTTGTTTCATTATCCTTTCACTATTTGAAAGAAATTTGCTGTTGTGTGGAACTGGCACGAACATTTTGTTTTATATACAAGTACTGTATTTTTTGTTTATTTTTTATTGTGGCACAGACATAATATTAATCGTAAAGTCTAGTAATTACAACTGGAATAGTGCTTGCTGCTGTAGTAGGAGCCGAGCGTGAAGTTATTAGATCTAAGAGTATTCCTCCATGCTGCCATAATATATACTAAGTAGGCCAAAATGAAGATTGATAATCACTAGATTTTATGAGCAGTAACCTTTCCACCACTCTATTCATCAACTAAAAAAAGGTGTTGGTCTGGAGTTATAAGGTAAGGTAAAGATGCACCAATAAGAATTTATCAAGACCAAGTAAAATTACTGTTCCCTAAGTACTCACCAATATCAATTACCGATACATGTTTTTTCTGTTCAATAAACCGATACATTTTTTTAAAAGTTACATGTGACATTTTTTCTAATACAATACAGACTAATGATTTTAGGACAGTGGTGGAGCACAAGGGCCAAGTCACAGCTGTAACCGAAGGTTGTTCCTCCACTGACACCAAGCTGTATAGGGACTACAAATCCCAGCAATACATTATACAGCAAGGCAGAATACCACCAACTCTAGAGGACTACAAATACCAGAAGTACATCATACAGCAATGCAGAATAATATGAAGCTACATACTCTGTGTTGCTCACCAGGTTGTTCGGCGTCTCAAGAGGCTGTGCGGGGTCTGAACAGGGCTGTGCGGTCTGACCAGGTTTCTAGGGTCTTACCAGGGCTCTGCGGTCTCACTAGGGCTGTGTGCGGTCTCACCAGTGCTGCAAGCAGGTCTCACCAGTGGCGCATTTTGGTCTCACTAAGGCTGCGTTCGGGTCTCACCATGACTACATGTGGCTCTCACCAGGGCTGCATTCAGGTGTCACCAGGGCTGCATGCAAGTCTCTCCAGGGCTGCATGTGGGTCTCTCCAGGGCTGTATCGGCAAGTGTGGGGCTGTTCAGGGCTGTGCCGGTCTCTGCAGGCAGTATTAAGGAGGAGAAGATGATGTGCGGCCGGACCGGCGCTGTTAAAGACAACTGCGGCGAGATCCCCATAAGGCTGTCTGAGGTCCCCAGTATGGGCTGGACCTCAGGCCGCCAAATCTATTTAAAAATTCAAAGCGCCAGTATTGACGCTTAGGGGTTGATTTACTAACCTTATAAACACACCACGAACATGTATACACCTCTGTAGTGTGTTCCCTCCCAGCATGATCTATAGGTGGAATCTAAACACCTTTGTAGTGTGTACACACCCAGCAGGTGTGTTGTGCAAAGCCCTGAATGAATTTGCAAGGTGATGTTGTGTAAATTAGCTCTATGTTGTGTTGCTTGCGTTGATGAATGCAGGAATGTAAATGCATGAGCTAACCATTTTTGTCTAAACTGTGAAGCAGCATTATATATGCATCATGTGCATGATTTTTCCATATATGGCATTAGTGGAAATATGCTTTTAGAGACTTTTTGGTTGATAAATACGTTTTGCTGTGTAAAAATCACACACACCTAGTGCGTGCGTGTGTTTAGGTTAGTAAATCACCCCCTTAGTATCAGGGCAAATTCCCAGTATTGGCACCAATATCGATACTAGTATCAGTGCATCCCTACTTTTGAGGTGAACACTGCAATAATTATTCAAAATATGTGCTTATGAAAAAAAAATAATAATAATTTAAGCAAAATACTTCAAGCATGAAAATCAAAAGAACTGTGCCCACTTACTTTCCAAATGTGCTGGGGATTTAGACTAACTGATCGTCACCTTTCTGCATATCTCATGTGACCAGGCATGGGTGCACAGAAACATATTACACATGAATTAGTTAATTTCAGTATTTAAAAAGTAGGAATAAACTCACCTGAATCTATATTATGCAGCCAAAATATCAATACAAAAACCAAACAATATTTTGTGTGCAGCCTCACACTTTCGAAAGAGAAGTGTCCCAAATGATCATTGGTTTTGGTAATTCACAATTTGTGTACATATTATAGAATTATGTAATATTTGAATGACCATGAGAACTGTGGAGTATGGAATCAAGTTCATTCCTTATTTTCAAATTCTATTTTCCTGCATTTATGAAAACTTTTTATAAGCAGCTTTCAACCTTTTTTCCAGTGGGAAAAAAACCTATCCTTTCACTCTGCAAACTCTAAGTTTCACATAAAGTCACTATGAATAGTAGCTGCTTAACCAGTTACCTTTCAAGAAAGAGTAGACCAAATAGTAGCATAAATTATTCTTTACTATAGCAAGTTAAATGTAATATGTCATACCAGCTTTACAGTATGTTTTGTAAAATAAATAAACTGTCCTTTGGTCTATAAAATGTAAACAAGAAGCATTTTTAACATTTGTAAAAATGCGTACAATGTAAATTGTTAAAAAAATATTAAAATCAAGCTAAAAAGGTTTACCGGTTATTAAAGTTGGTACAATAAGTAAGGTTCCGGCACCCCAGTTGACATGGTTCTCTTACATCTGCTAGGCATGTTAGCATTGGTGACTCTGATGGGCTGTATTCACATTCATTATCGAACTTTTGCCAGTTCTGAGTATTTCCCCAGCTGGTGCTGTATAATTTTGTACACAGCTCCCTGAAATTATAAATATTGTTAAAGCAAACAAATTAATTTTGAACGACAATCTTTTCTTTTTCAATTGTGTAATTGTCCACTATGAATCTATGCATAAAATGTTTTCCAATATATCTTCAGTTTTTTCTTCTGAATTTTATTAAATTAACAGATCTAAGGACTAATGCTTGTATAGCTGGCAATTCCTAGACAATACCTAGGACAAAATTGTCTCTAGAGTGCAGAATGAACTCTACAGACAGTAATTGGGTAGAGAGCTTTATAGAGTATTGGGTGATAAGCAATTAAATTTGCTTCTTTTTCTGTACAGCCAGCGCTAGTTTTTCTGAGGTGCTTTATATTGTAGGCATTTACATTGAAATGTAAGACCACCTCCTGAAACACATTGATTTGTGTTGGAATTCTAATGACAGACAATGTGGAGCCTTATCTTTCCCTATTTGAGTTAATGGCCACACGTGAAGGACTGCCTGAGGTGGACTGGGCAGATGTACTGGCCCCTTTCTTAATGGGTGAGTCCCAGCAAGCATATTTTGATCTGGCCCCTGAAACCGCATGCGTTTACACGCAGTTGAAAGCAGAGATTTTGGCCAGAATGGGGGTGACTGTTACTTTAAGGGCAAGCCGGGTCCATGCCTGGCGCTATGACCAGGCCAAGCCTGCCCGCGCACAGTTGTTTGCCCTGCTGCACCTCCTGAAGGACTGGTTACAGCCGGAGAAACTTTCCCCACAGCAGCTCGTGGAGCGGGTTGCCCTGGACCGCTTTGTGCATGGCCTCCCCAAGGGACTGTATCGTTGGGTGACCCAGACAGAACCCCAAACCCTGGATGAGATGGCTACAGCAGTAAAGCGATACACCTGTGCTGGGGGTTTGTCTGGGGAACCTGCACCAATCAGAGAGGCGCGCCCTGGGACAAGGATGTCCACAGACATACACACTGTGCTCGGGTGCGGGCTATTCATAATAAAGGCAGCGCGGCATGTAACCCCCCCGGGAACTTGCCCCTGGAAAGAGGACCCCGTGCATGCGTTGTTGGAGCTGCCATCAACTGGGTTATCTGGCGGCCCAGTGTCCAAAGCGAGAGGAGCCAATGGAGTGGGACGTGAGCCGGAGCCGCTCCCTGTATGCCTAAGCAGCTTGTGTGTCCACCATCAAAAAACCGCATGAGGGAGTGGTGCACGTTAATGGGAGGGAGGTTGTTGCCCTCCTTGACTCTGGAAGTGTCGTAACCCTGCTTAGAACAGACAAACTGCAGGGAAAGCTGATCCCTAAAGAATATGTGGGGGTGATTTATGTGCATGGTGATGTCAAAGACTACCCTGTAGCTCTTGTAACCCATATATTTATTAATTTTTCACACACATCTGTATGTATATTATTCATGTTAAATAAAGCCATGCACAACAACTGCCTCAAAGTGTTAAACCAGGGGTAGCCAAACTCTGGCCCTCCCAGCTGTGGTGGAACTACAAATCCCATGAGGCATTGCAAGATTCTCACAGCCACAGGCATGATTCCCGGAGAGAGATGCATCATGGGATTTGTAGTTTCACCACAGCTGGAGGGCCGGAGTTTGGCTACCCCTGTGTTAAACTGTCATTTGGATATATGACATTTTTACGAAGGCTGATTTATTATGGTAGTAGATAATGTTCTATTAGTAAACTGATTGTTTACTTCTGTGGGGGGAGGGGACTTATTGGAATCCATATAATCATACAACCTTATCAATACATAATAAAGAAATGTTGGCAGAAACTGATGGGTGAATCCAATTGGATTTATAGGGAAATATTTTGATTGCATATCCAGTAGGGAATTACACAGCAAATCCGAATAATTATTTTGCTTCTGGGGACCGGAGCAATTTTGTCATTTTTGCTATGTGCTTGTTTAACCATCATTTCCATCTTCCTCATGCATTACCACCTAGAGGTGCTCGAAATGAAAATTTCAAAACCGAAACGAAGTGCTATTTTCGGACGATCTGTTTCGGCGGCCGATATATCGCGCATCCCTAATTACACCTACACATATTCATACGGTTTTTTAAAGGACAAAATGGGCTTTAATTTGATGTGACATATGCATATATAAATTCTTATTTTTTTGCATTGCAAAGAGAATGAAAAAAAACAAAGACATTTTTAACAGCTTTGGCAATAAGAATGTGTGCAAAATAAGTGTAGCTAACATAAAGTAATTCATAATTAATTATATTTTTTTGTCCTGATGTATAGGGTATATCATACGTCTGGGATTTCAGTTTATTTTGGGATTTATATGTCACGAAATATAAGGAGTGAAATACAATTTTAGTGTGGAACAATTTTAGAATGTGGTATGTTTTTCTCCTATCTTTAATAGCCTCCTCAGCACTATATTTTCTTATAATTGTTTTTATTAAACATATTTTTTTTAATTATCCACAGCAGCTGTGCAAAAAACCCACAGGTAGCCTTTCCAAAAATATTATATACAAAATGCTCAGCGCTAAAAACAATATCCTAATAAAACATGGGAAGTGGTTTATGTATATCAAAAAAATGTTCCAAAACTCATAGACTTTAATTGGTAACACCAAAAATATGGCAGCTACTAATGCTTTCAATTGCCTTGATACCTGTTATGCCATACAGGAAGGACTTATTTTAGGTAATTGTAAAGAAACATATTTGATAACCATCCTCAATATGGTGGATGCCATTCATAGTTATTGGGCATAGCGGCCCAATTCCACTTTTATGGGGCATTGTCTGTGGGGCAAATCTGCTACCTTTTATCCTACTGCATTTATTGCTTAATTTTTCTTTTTACAATAGATGAATTAATAATGACCTTTAAAACCTCTTTAAAGCAAAGCTGTAATGAGAAATATATGTAGGCTGAACTTCCACCAAAAATACAAGTCGGATGGCTGTCTCTAGTTTTAGTGCTGTAACATACTCACCTTTCCTTCGCTCCAGTCTCTGTCCGTGGCTCCGCCCCCTCACATGAGGCGTCATCACGGTCCTTCCTCATACCTGGCTTAGGGGCCAGAATCAATTGCTTGGTGTCAGTTCAATGTGTGGACGCCGTGCGATACTTACCGCCACCTCGTCCTGTGACCGCTCCACACCCCTACTGAAGTCTTCCTTTCCTGGGCTGACAAGTGCTGCTGCTCTCCTCAGCCATCCTCACTCTGTCAGACGCTGGCTGCCTTGAGCTGCTCACACACCATACAATTTATCTGCAGATATTCTGTGGTCATATGGAAAAGGTGCAACAGATTCCTCCATCTACACTTAACTGTGTGGATGGAGTAATCTCCACCTGGGCCAATCTGTTGCACTTTTTCCATCTGACCAGAGAAAATCTGCAGATAAATTGTAAGGTGTATGGGCACCTTTTACTAGCATCTTTCATTCCCAGAAGCTTCCCAGCTGATCCTGTGTATACAAAAGGACATGAACTGATCAAGAAGGATCAGATCAAAAGGCAGTACAATGAGGATCGGAATGCCGTGTTTAAGTATAAAAATATAAAGTTTATTACAATGCAATAAAAAATATTGGGTCACTATACTACACACCTTCTATCCATCACCAGGTAACCCTACTCCAAACTCATTTAAAAATTGGTCAAGCAATCAGTACACTCATTCCAATACCATGCACACTGAGGCCAGCTGCTCAATCTTGCCAGCTGCTCAGCGCTGTTTGAATTTTTTTGACCGGAATGGTTTAACCTGACATGCAGGTGGAATCACAGCTTGAATTTTTTTCACCGGAATGGTTTAACCTGACATGCAGGTGGAATCACAGCTTGCTGTGATTCCACCTGCATGTCAGGTTAAACCATTCCGGTCAAAAAAAATTCAAACAGCGCTGTTTGTGAGCAGAGCAGATTGCAATTTGAAAACCTGCATGTCAGGTTAAACCATTCCGGTCAAAAAAATTCAAGCTGTGATTCCACCTGCATGTCAGGTTAAACCATTCCGGTGAAAATAATTCAAACCGCGCTGTTTGTGAGCAGAGCAGATTGCAATTTGCAAATCACTGAGACCATCTTGGATTACAAGGAAGATTGACAACAAATCTTGGATGCAGAAAAGAAGTCTTCTCCGGGAATAATAGCTATCCAAGGTAAGAAGTGGTGAAGCTCCCGGTTCCATAGAGCCACACCAACTGGGACTAGTATGGCACCTGTAAGTATCTTTACTTTATTGGATTCATACACTGTATGTCTGAATAATCCTCCTATGGGTGTCTAAACCCCGGGTGACACCCCGTACCCAGTTTGGAAGGACTATATCCACAAGACACCAGTGCCTGATGAGGTAATTGGTATTCTTTGAACTTGCATCATACTTACAGAGGCGGCCGCAAATGAAACAATTATTTACCACCAACTCTATGCTTCGTTTTCGACTTTATGAGTTTAAACATCAGCGGCTGAGTTCTAAGAAACAGCAATCTCCTTATAACCTATTGATACATTATTTCTTATTTGAGTAACACATTCTGGATTTATATCTTCAGCGCTGTTTTTTGCTCTTATTTTGAGCTGTACCGGTACCACAAGATTGAGCAGCTGGCCTCAGTGTGCATGGTATTGGAATGAGTGTACTGATTGCTTGACCAATTTTTAAATGAGTTTGGAGTAGGGTTACCTGGTGATGGATAGAAGGTGTAGTATAGTGACCCAATATTTTTTATTGCATTGTGATAAACTTTATATTATTATACTCAAACATGGCATTCCGATCCTCATTGTATTGCCTTTTGATCTGATCCCTCTTGATCAGTTCATGTCCTTTTGTATAAGTTATACATAGTCGAGGTTCGTTTGAAAGCCAATAGTTCAAGTAGTTCTCACCCGCGATCAGGGTTAATTTACTATTATTGGGTTTGGACTCTGGGTATAACTTAGTTTTTTTCTGATCCTGTGTATACTCTCCTTTGCTGCAGACAGATCCATATGCACTAATCATCCTCACCTGAGCAGCTGACAGCTGTTTCTCTCTCTCTCTCTCTCTGCTATACGGATTGACTCAGCATTCATCTCTACCATCCTCCTGTGTTCATCTAAGGCTGGGCACACACCTTACAACCATCGCAAGACTTACAGGACTGCTTAACCCTCCACACTGCAGACTGATCTTATATCCTTAAAGGCACAGGACACCTCTCACCAATAGACCCTTTCCTGAACTGTTTCTGCTTCAAGGGATCTGATTCAGAATCCTGATCTACAGCTATCAGCTGTCACCATGAGAAGCACACCGTGCAACTAACCGCAAATATCATCTGAATAATCTAACATACGGTTTTACGCTAATGATGTCTGTATGACGGAATATAGATGCATAGGACTTTTAGTTACAACCGTTTGAACTACTTTCGAAGATAATTGCTTACCACATATTATATGGGAGGAACCCTTCTAATACTTCTAATACTTTCTCATACTCTGCTAAAATATGGATATATGTTAATCGTGTCTGTATAAGGGAATACAGTTACATACACTTTCATTTACAACAGCATTAAACTAACTTTGAAGATAACTGCTTATCGCCCATTATAAGGGAAGAACGCTGCTAATCCGCAGTTGAGATCCTTCGCAATATTGTGAGTTCATTGATTCATTACTCTTATTTGCTTTGCCAGTGTTACAGGGGGACAACTCAGGGTTAACCTCATCAGACTGATTAGATGACAATAATCAAGGTTCAACATGTGGAAAAATCTGTTTTGCTGACTACAACTCAAAGCTCATCACTCCACATTGAAATGTGGAGTGATGAGCTTTGAGTTGCAGTCAGCAAAATAGATTCACATTTCAATGACGGCATGATTACCCTTGCTCTAACTGGTCATAATCCTAGTAGGCAAAACACACTGGGGGGAATGTATCAAAACTGGAGCAGACAGAATCTGGAGCTGTTGCCCATGGCAACCAATCAGCCTCTCTCTTCAGTTTGCTCAGGTAAGATTTGACAGAGAAGCTGATTGGTTGCAGTGCAAATGTGCTCCAGATTTTGTCTGCTCCAGTTTTGATAACTCCCCCAGTGTGTATGGCTACCCTAAGCCCTAATATACATATATACAGAACGTTGAATTTATTCATACAATTTTTCACAATGAGCCTGCATAAATTCAAATTGTTATCACTTACCTACATTTTGATGAATTTGCTTTTGAACAACAATGCAGTTTAGCTCCATCAACTCCAGTAGAGGGTGGAGGAGCAATTGTGACGCCAGGATAAGCTGACCTTGAACTCTCTAGAAAGCATTGCCATAATGGATCCTGTGGCAGAGGCATGGTTTTACAAGCTGCGATTAAGTTATCAACAATCTCAATTTCTGTTCTTTTAGTCATTAGAATTCTTTTGCAAGCTGTTTGACAAGCATGATCCTCAGCTCTGTCACAGCAGTACAGACCTATAAAGCAAAAACAAAATGAATGTGAGAGAATATATGCAATGCACTACATGTACATTGTAGCAGATATTAACCCCTTCATGACTGAGCTTGTTTTAGTTCCTGTTCACTGACACACTTTTCAAATTTTTGCTGTGCGATTCTTTCACGTCAGTAATACACTTTTTGCACCTACACATATTATTTTTTGGAGGACAGATAGAGCTATATATTATATCACAGATGTGTACCTAACACCGCTCTTAGGACGAGTAAAATATGAAAAAAAAAAAAAAATTTCCCCCAGTTTTGATTTGTAGTGTTTTTTTAAGAAAAACAGCACAGCTAAAAAAATGCATTTAAATACATTCATTTATTTGTCCTTTATTTGGAAAAACCTCCCATTCCTAGGATTTTAGAAATCATCTTTCATCTTGTCTGTACGCTTGTATGTGCCGCCATCGCTGTCCCGCCGCCGCCCCCTCTCCTGCACCCTCACCTTCAATCCCGGAATCCGCTGCCCCATCTGCAGCCCGGGACCGGCTTTGCTATTATATAGGGGGATTGTTATCCCCTATGTAATAGCAATAACATTAAGTGAAAAAAAATAAAAGTCACATTTAAAAAAAGTTTAAAAAAAACCCCAAAACCAAAGTCCCCCACGTATAAACGTAAATACACATCAGATGCGCCAGCGTGCATAAACATCGCCGCAAACGTTGGAGAGCAATAATTTTAGGACCATCAATCGCTTTTAAAGCATCGCCTATGGCCAATTATCGGTATTGTAGTTTGAGGTTTCGTGGCCGCGCGCAATTTTAAGGCTTGACATGTTTGGTGTCTTATTACCCGACGTGACCCCGTCTTTTATATTTTACCAATAATTTGGGTAATAATAAATGTTTTATCATTTTATATAGGGGAAATAGTTTTCCTTACTATAGTAAAAAATAAAAACCCCAGTGGTGATTAAATACCACCAAAAGAAAGCTCTAGCTGTCCCCAAAAAATGGTATAAAATTAATTTCAGTACAGCGTTGCATGACAAAATAAATGTCAGTCAAAGTGCCGCATCGCTGAATACTGAAAAATGGCCTGGACAGGAAGGGGGTTTAACACCGCGGACTTCAAGTTGTTAAGGACTTTTCCCCAAAATTCCTGCACCACTGGTTATGTCCACCCTATGTGGACCTTATGAGCCACGTTTTTGACACCCTTTCTAGTAGTTCTCCGAACATTGAGGAGTGTATTTTTTTAAAGATTCTATACTATCTCAAAAGCAGTTTATTTACCTCATAGCCATGCCTATTAAGGATACATGGGCTAGAGGTTTTTTCTTTTTTTGCTTTTGGTAGTAATGACAGCAAATTCTCCCTCCCGCTAAATTAGATAACTTGGTGGTTCAATTTAGAAACATAGAAAAATAAATAAATAAAAGTAATGGCAAAAAAAGTGGTGCATAGGGTTTGTCCCTTTTTATTTGACTTTTTTTTTTTTTTTTACTTTTGTGCCTTAATAAAGATCTATGTTTGTCCCAAGCATGTTTAAATTCACTTACTGTTGACTTTACTGTTGACTTGCGCACTACCTCTGCTGGAAGCCTATTCCAAGCATTAACTACTCTTTTGGTATTTGTAAGTTCCAGCATCCAATCAATCTTCAGTTTGTCTTTGAGCTCCCTTACTTTGCACATGTATTACCTTGAACCAGCTTCCCGTGTACCAATCCTTTCTGGTTTTCTCTACCACATCTCTGTGTTCTTCTTCATCTCCCCTCTGACTGGTGTGGGTTATTCTCTACACACGTTTGAGCTGGGTGAACCCTAGGGAATCCCACATCACTTGCTCACGTATGAGTTCACGTAACCTTCATGACACTGAACTTAATATTAAAAATACTGCCCTCCTAAACCTTATTTACACCCTTAATGTATATAAATATTCCAATAACATACCCCTTTTTCTTGTTTCCTCAAGTTCTGTTAACTACTACATTAAAGAATAGAAAACTGCACAACAGTGAGTTTGGTCGGTTTTGTTGAAATATAATCATTCAAGTGGGTTCAGGTCATCGACCAATTTCAAGGGTGTTGGTAATGTTCTCACAAAATCTTGGATCAGATTCCAAGAGTTAAATGGAGTTAACCATATCTCCAAAAATTGAATGAAATTGAGATACTAGAAATAACTGGTTAGATAAACTTTCAAAATGATTCTAATAATATATACACTGTGTTACAATTTTCAGTGTGTAAGACTAAATTAGACAATGTAATTGTCCATATAAATATTACAGGGTGCTAACCAAGTCTTCATGTACAGGGGATGCAACTCTGTCAGCAGAACTAAACGATAAGTAATTCATTGGTATTATTTGACAGTTTGCATGCCTTATATAGTTTTGCTACTGTATGCACAGTCTTTTTGATTAATAAGATCATTAACTCTTTCCAAGTCAAAATAAACAGGGCATGGATCCTCAGAGATCTATATTGCCTTGGGAGTATGGGTTATAAAAAGGAAATTTTTTTCTTGAAAACCAGTGTTCCCTAAACTATGACTAAGGACCGAAATTGGGTAGCAGAGGTGTCTTTGACGGGTTACCACAAGACTTTGTAGTAAATGTAGCATAGTTTGCAAATGCATGAAGTTAGTGCCAAGTGATAAAGCACACTTTTTAAAATTAGTTTCAAGGTATATTTTATTATGCAGGAAATGCATCACCGAGAGTGTTTGTTTGGGATAAAAATGTAATAATAATAATTTATGCAGGAGACACCGGTAACCAGTGGCGTCGCTACAGGGTGGCAAGGGGGGGCAATTGCCCCCCCCTAGGTTCTTCCTTGCCCCCCCGTGTGCCCCCCGCTAACAGTGGCGGATCGGGGTGACGTCACCCTGCTGCTTCAGTTCGACTCTGCTGCTTGTGTGATGCACAAGTCAGAGCGGCGGAGGGAGAGACCATTTTCTCAGGAGGGGAGTGCTGGAAATTGCCCAGTTCCCCCTCCCCCGAGAAAATAGCATCTCCCTCCGCCGCTCTGACTGGGCTGGCCGCATCGCACAAGCAGCAGGGTGCACAGGTCCCACGACGTCACTTGTATCCGCCCCATAGGCGGCTCCACTGCATGTAGTTAGCCGCGGAATTCGAAGTGACGTCCCTCTGGTCGGCTACCGAGGCTCACCGCTCTCCATCCTGAAAGAAAAAAAGAAAAATCTACTTACCTATCTTCCTGACTCCTGCCCTTTGGAGCTACACACTGACCTGCTCTCCAGCACCATCCCTTGTCTGAAATTACAGAAGTCTGCTTACTGCAAGTATACCTTTTTGAGTTGTCAAAGTTAACCCTTCACTGACATTGCTGGGATTGCTATTATTTGTAAGTGGTACAAGTACTGTTGCTATTGGAGTTTCATTTTGATGTCCACGGTGTTAACCCCCCTTCCTGTCCCAGCCATATTTGAGTATTTAGCGCTGCGGTATTTTGATTGACGTTTATTCTGTCATGCAACGCTGTACTGAAATAACTTTTATATCATTTTTTGGGGATAGATAGAGCTTTCTTTTGGTGGTATTTATTCACACTACGGGTTTGATTTTTAAAATTTTTTAATATATTAAGGAAAAATTACCGAAAAAAAAGAGAAAAAAAACGGTTTCCCCTAAATTAAATGATAAAACATTTATTACCCAGTTTTTTGCTAAAATATAAAAGACGGGGTCACGTTGGGTAAATAGACACTACACACGTCAAGCCTTAAAATTGCGCATGCGCGGGAAACCTCAAACACTACAATACCCAAAATTGGTCAAAGGCGACGCTTTAAAAGCTTTTACCGCTCATCCTAGTGCTATCAGTAATTGACGGCCCTAGAATGATTGCTCTCACTCCGACGTTCACGACGATATGCAACATGGGTAGCGCAATTGTCATTTTCGCACGCTGGCGCATCGAACGCATATTTACCTTTTTATATGTGTGTAAATGTGGGGGTGGGGGACTTAAAAATGTTTTAAAAAAAAAATATTTATATGTCACTTGTATTATTTTTTTTACTTTTTTTACACTTATTGTTATTGCTATCACATAGGGGGATAACACATATGAGGGATAACAATCTCCCTATGTGATAGCACAGGTACACTGACAGGTCCTCTTTATGGAGACATTAGGGGTCTCTAAGACCCCTAATGTCACCTGGGGACCCCAATGTCACCTGGGGACCCCAAAAGAAGCTGATGAAGCACAGATCTGCTTAATCAGCTTCTTCTCTCTGGCTATAGCAGCCAGAGGACTGACAGGTGAATGCCGAAGTGATATAATGCACATCACTTCTGCATTCAGACCTCGGAGGGAGATCAGCAAGGAGGACCTCCCTCCCATATTACCTCCTGATATCCTCCCGAGCCACAGATGGACTGGCGGAGCCCGGGATTGAAGGTGAGGGGTCAGGAGGAGGGGACGGCAGCGGCAGCACTCGAGGGGGGCACGCAAAGACAGCACATGCATACAATCGGCAGGCTATAGAGCCGCCGATCATATGTATATCAAACAGCCGTTAACGGCAACCCGCCAATGTGAGTCTGCTGTCTGTCCGTTTTTTCATAACGGGCGGACGGCAAGAGGTTAAAGGTCTAATGTTAGTCTTAGGCCTGGTTAACACCTGCACATTCTGAGGGTGACTGGCGATGTGCGTGATCGGCATGTGTCTGTGGAAACGCGCCAAGACGCACTTGCTGTGCCATTGATTTCTAAAGGCACCGCAAATGCGGCCAGCAAGTAGTGAGGTTTTCTGCTGCGTTTCCATGCATGCAAAAGCAGCAGAAAAATGCATCCTGTGCATCGCCAAAATAGTGGAGGAGCCATTTTGCTGTGTTTGCCACGCAGATAGCTTGGTAATATTCCCTTCGCACACCATACCGATGTACCCCAAAATCCAGCGAGTGCTGTAGCAACTGGTGGATGGCGCCACAATGTACGATCTAGTACGATCTGCTTCGGAATGTCTTATTTATTTGTATTCCTTTAGCATGACATGTGAATGCAAATGTGTATTCCTTTAGCATGCACATGTCATGCTAAAGGAATACAAATAAAAAAGACATTCCGAAGCAGAATGGTGTGCGGACAACATATCTTCTAGATGCCACGTAGATATGACCACTGAAATTAATGGAGCAGCGCGGCAAATGCATGTTCGCGGGACATGTAGGTGTGAACCAGGCCTTATTCTTTACTCGTAATTAGCTTGGGAGGGCCAATCAGAAAGTCGGGCCCTTTGTCCCTTTTCCACTGGGTGCACAGTAGTCAGGAAAAGTGATATTAAAGGATAATTTTTCCCCTCCCCCAATGTTAGTGTAAGAACTCGCTTTAAATCATGCCTCTTAATCCGATCATCTTCTTCTTTCCAGGGCCAATCATAAAGTCGGGCCCTTTGTCCCTTTTCCACTGGGTGCACAGTAGTCAGGAAAAGTGATATTAAAGGATAATTTTTCCCCTCCCCCAATGTTAGTGTAAGAACTCGCTTTAAATCATGCCTCTTAATCCGATCATCTTCTTCTTTCCTGTAGTTTTCAGCTGTCCCTCCAGTGCCGACTCCTCTGTCCTCCTCTTCTCTGATGTCCCATGGAGTCTGTGCGGCTGCACACTTCTCCAAATACTTACCTTGTGTCTCTCCTCCTCTCCCGGCCGAACATCTGAACTGCGCATGCGCCCGCCCCAAGATCTTTTGCGGACGCCCAAGAAATTTTCAGATGTTCGGGCGGGAGCGTGCCGTGGAGACACAGGTAAGTATGAACCCTTTGCAAAAGTTTTTTTTTTTTTTTATTGTTCTGCATATATCTACTGCTTGCTAGCAGTAGATATATGCAAACAAAAAGTGAGGGTTTGATAACTCTTTAACCACTTGCCGTCCGCCCGTTGTAAAAAAAACGGACGGACGGCACTGCTGTATTGGCGGGTTGCCGTCGCCAGACGGCATTTTTTTTCTGCGGGCACGCACGGGCAGAAAAGACCCGACCAATGCAAACAACCGTTACCGGGTGTTAAACATATAGACGATCGGCGGCTCCATAGCCCGCCGATCGTCTATATGTGCTCGTTTTTCGCCCCTCCCCGCCAGACACCTCACCTGCAATCCCGGGATCCGCTGCCCCATCTGCGGCCCGGGACCGGCTCGTAGGGCGTCAGGAGGAAGAGGGAGAGAGATCAGCTCCTTGCTGTCTCCCTCCGGGCTGTGAATGCAGAAGTGATGTGTATTACATCACTTCCGCATTCACCTGTCAGTCATCTGGCTGCTATAGCCAGAGAGAAGAAGCTGAT
>NW_017309429.1:36794-69035 GCF_000935625.1 Nanorana parkeri
TCTGCTTCGGAATGTCTTATTTATTTGTATTCCTTTAGCATGACATGTGAATGCAAATGTGTATTCCTTTAGCATGCACATGTCATGCTAAAGGAATACAAATAAAAAAGACATTCCGAAGCAGAATGGTGTGCGGACAACATATCTTCTAGATGCCACGTAGATATGACCACTGAAATTAATGGAGCAGCGCGGCAAATGCATGTTCGCGGGACATGTAGGTGTGAACCAGGCCTTATTCTTTACTCGTAATTAGCTTGGGAGGGCCAATCAGAAAGTCGGGCCCTTTGTCCCTTTTCCACTGGGTGCACAGTAGTCAGGAAAAGTGATATTAAAGGATAATTTTTCCCCTCCCCCAATGTTAGTGTAAGAACTCGCTTTAAATCATGCCTCTTAATCCGATCATCTTCTTCTTTCCTGTAGTTTTCAGCTGTCCCTCCAGTGCCAACTCCTCTGTCCTCCTCTTCTCTGATGTCCCATGGAGTCTGTGCGGCTGCACATTTCTCCATATACTTACCTTGTGTCTCTCCTCCTCTCCCGGCCGAACATCTGAACTGCGCATGCGCCCGCCCCAAGATCTTTTGCGGACGCCCAAGAAATTTTCAGATGTTCGGACGGGAGCGTGCCGTGGAGACACAGGTAAGTTTGAACCCTTTGCAAAAGTTTTTTTTTTTTTTTTATTGTTCTGCATATATCTACTGCTTGCTAGCAGTAGATATATGCAAACAAAAAGTGAGGGTTTGATAACTCTTTAACCACTTGCCGTCCGCCCGTTGTAAAAAAAACGGACGGACGGCACTGCTGTATTGGCGGGTTGCCGTCGCCAGACGGCATTTTTTTTCTGCGGGCACGCACGGGCAGAAAAGACCCGACCAATGCAAACAACCGTTACCGGGTGTTAAACATATAGACGATCGGCGGCTCCATAGCCCGCCGATCGTCTATATGTGCTCGTTTTTCGCCCCTCCCCGCCAGACACCTCACCTGCAATCCCGGGATCCGCTGCCCCATCTGCGGCCCGGGACCGGCTCGTAGGGCGTCAGGAGGAAGAGGGAGAGAGATCAGCTCCTTGCTGTCTCCCTCCGGGCTGTGAATGCAGAAGTGATGTGTATTACATCACTTCCGCATTCACCTGTCAGTCATCTGGCTGCTATAGCCAGAGAAAAGAAGCTGATGAGACGTTTGGAGGATCACTAACTATCATCTTCTTCTGCCTGTGAATATACTGGTCTGGTGAGTGCGCACCCCAGAGGGGATTTAGACGTGGACACTGCGGTGTGGGATTTCTATTATTATTACTAATACGTTGCGGACACTGAAAGTTTAAAGTATTTTGGATTCACAAATCATCTATTTTTGACTCACTTTCAATCAACGAATTATTTATTTATATATTTTTATAGTTTTTGGATTCACAAATCATCTATTTTTGGACTCACATCCTATTAACGATTATTTGCATTCACTTTGCTACATATCACTTTGATAAGTTTGAGATTTATATACATTTTTGTATTATTGGTATTTTATATCTGAAATTGTATATTTTATTTATTTCATGTATTCGTGCACAATTTGAAACTTTTATTCACTGGTTATTATTGATTATTAATACTTATTAAGCCTAATATACCAACACTGATTTTATTCACTCACTGTTGATCCTGAGCGCTGCACATCCAGTTACATACAATGATCACTCATCGCTGAGTGCTTGTACCCACTCTACATCCTGACTTGCTGTCACAGGAGGCTGAGCAAGTGGTGTGGGGAGGAGAGCTCGATCTCCTCTGACAGCTGACTCCTCCCCCACACCGCCGTTCTCCTGATCTGTCACAGGAGGCTGAACGGGGGCGGTGCAGGAGGAGAGCTCAGCCTCCTGTGACAGCACTGACAGGTGTCTCTGCCCCCACACCGCTCTCCTAATCTGTCACAGGAGGCTGAGCTGTGTGGGAGGAGAGGTGACGGGCGCTCACATCACTCTCCTCCCCTGCACCGCCCGGTCTCCTGTGACAGTTTCTCTCCTCCCCGCTGGATGCTGCAATGTGTCGGAGGAGACACAAAGCAGCGGCCAGCGGGGAGAGAAGCCAGGGATGCACCGCTATTTTGGCCGAAAGATGGCACTTTCTGCATTTTGCCAAAAGTGCCATTTTCGGCCAATATGTTTTGGCGGACGAAATTGCGTTGGATCCCGTGTTGTGAGGTAAAGATAGTGTAAAAAATAAAGTTTTACTAAAGCTTACAGAAATGGTGAAGAGTTTCTGCAACATGTTATATACCCATTGCTAATTGTCTTTGTTTGACTTTGTTGACATTTTGGTAAAAATTATCTATTTGGGTCCGAGTACAGTAACAATTTTCTTATTTGGGTCCTTAGATTAACATGTTTCAAAACCCCTGTTGTAAATTCAAACTCAATCCGTCATCCTTTAATGGCAGATTTGCATAAGTGAAGGACACTACCACAGTTTGGGAATACTTTCTAAAGAACTTTTACCCCACAATTGTCTAGTTACTTTCTAACCTTTTTTTTTTGTTGTAACATATTTGTAGCAAAGTTGAGAAAAAAACATAAATGTCCTGCATGTTCATCCTATTCTTATACATTTTATTGCTTAATACAATACATCTTCATAGTAGGATCAATAAATGTAAAAAAACTTCTCTATCTACCTTGGCAGTAGCAGTTGAAATAATAAACTGGACACTGACTACCATAAAGAATAACATCTTAGTCCTGTTACCCTCCTGCCAAATGGGCTTACTCATATAGGCAATGTAGACAGCAGGTGCATCAAAAGGGATCCAAGGAATGTGTTCTTTTTCATATAATTATTTTTGAAAAAGACTTGAGGCAGAAAGCTTTGTAGTTTACAGGAGCCTGTGGGCTCTTTCTACCAAAATCAGGGTAGAGACCAGCAAACAGACCCAGTGAGGGCATTACTGGGTGTCAAAATAGGTATTTCTTAAATAAAACTACATGATTTGATTTAACATTTTGAACTGCATGCTGAACTACAACTTTAATTGTTAATGCTTTGAGATCCACTTTTATACATAATATTATGTAATGGTTTATTATCAGGGCTTATAGTATACAGCTACAAGATCACATTGCGCTGTTTAGGGTTCCTGTAAGTTCATCTGCTTACATGAACTGGGTTGTATCCAGCCTGCATATATTATCTCCATGTGCATTATCCTGGAACACGCATTTCCAGATTTCCTGCATCCTCCACCCCCCTACAAACACACACACATACACTGATGACAAACTGACCCTGGGAGATTTTTCCTTCCACTGACCAGCAATGTATGGGGCCCTACAATAAATATACTCCTTACTACTATATACACCATGCACCAATGCATTGCACTGACTGCCAGACTTTATGTGCTATGTAGTACATGACATAGTCCTTACCAAAGTGTTAATTTTCTCAGCAGTTGCAATTAGTTGCTGTGTAGTTTGCAATAATAATGTTCTTCTTTAAGGTGGCCTCAGACAAAGCCATTCTCGTAATAGTGCTCAATGTGAAAGCCATGGGAGGGTTCCATATGCTGCCATGTATTGGCGTCAGGAAAGGAAAAATTACCGATATGCAAGTATACAATTTTCCAGAGTCCAACATGGCAGCATACAAATGGGACATAGCGATGACAACCAAGGAGGGTAATGCTGAGATATTTATATATTTGTACCACTATTAAAACACATTCAGAACCAAACTTTATCATGGTCAAAACCTCTGGATAGACCTTGCAATGAGACAAGAACATGGATCAGGTTACTGCCTTCCAGAATAACACTAGAAATACACGGCTAAATTCTATACAGAAGGATGACATCCTTCGGTAGAGCAAACTCAGAGATTAGTCTGTGGCTCCATCTTCTTGACCAGCCACAGTGCATGTGACCTAGTGGATGCAAAGACCTTTTCTGACACTGCCAGAAAGATGAACAGATTGACCTGACAGAAGAGTTAACCTCTATGTACTTCTTCAGCATAGCAGCCACATTTACTGTATTTTTCGCTCCATAAGACGCACTTTTTTCCCCCCAAAAGGAGGGGGAAAATGTGCCTGCGTCTTATGAAGCGAATCCCGACGCCCGAGACATGCAGTTTCGGGCGCCGGGCGAGTAGTAGGAGCCACTGCTCGTTTAATACGAGTGATCTAATGAGATCACTCGTATTAAAACCGAGCAGCGGCGACGATCGAGATCACCATAGAGCAGACGAAGAACGGACTTTCTTCGTCTGCTCTGTGTGATCACTGAGACCGTGGCGCTGTAATCACAGCGCCAGCTGTCTCAGCGGTCACTAACTGCAGCTTCTGTCACAGCTTCTGTCATAGAAGCTGCGTCAGAAGCTACAGTCTGTCGAGTGCTCCATAAGGCGTGCCGGACCTCCCTGCGTCCTATGGTCCGGTGCGTCTTATGGAGCGCAAAATACGGTAAGCCATGAGCTGAAACAAAATGTTATTCTGGCAGCAATAATGTCCTATTTAGAAAGGATCTTCCAATCATTGGATGATGAGAGGAGAGATTTAGAATTACCCTGTCTGGGAAATAGTTGCAATAAGGTGGGTTACTGCCTAATTGTGACTGTTCAAGACCAGTCTCCCTGAGGGGATTGCTGTAAGAAATACTATTTTACATGCAACTGTCCATACTGAATAAGTGTGATCTTGGATGTAGCACCTGCTTTAGAAAGTCTGGATTTTTTGGATGACTAGAAGATGCCAGGAACAGAGTCTACAAGAAAGGGAACTCTGAACAGATGGGCCAGAGGCAATTGATTGCCATCACCCTACCTGGATAATTGTGGGTCCCATTTAGGAACCTGAACCATTTGGGACTGAAGGAAACACATAAGCATTCAATTATCCACTTCTCCTGCCACTAGAAAGTTCACTGTTGACCAGGAGCGTCTGTACTCTGTGCTCTCTAAGGAGAATAAGTTTAATTTCTGGAGGCAATCTGTATAAAATCAGGCCTTCCATCTATTTTATTAATTTCGTAGCCCTTCCTGAGGATTGGTAACTAAAACTGAACCTATACTCAAGATGTGGCCGAACTAGTCATTTATAAAGTGGTAAAATTATGCTTTTATCCCTCAATAGGAACCCTCTTATAATGCAAGATAGTATACTGTTTGTTTTAATGGCCACTGCTTGGCATTTCATACTATTGCTAAATCAATAATCTATTAGCACTCCCAGGTCTGTCTCCATGTCACTCTTCCCCAATGCAGTCCCCCCTAGGTAGTAGTTTGCGAACATGTTCCTTGCTCCCATGTGCATAGCCTTGCATTTTTCTTTATTAAATCGGATCTGCCATCTTGGAGCCCAGGCTTCAATTTTCTCCAGGTCCTGTTGGTGTGAGTTTATGTCTTGTTGAGAGTTTACTGCCCTACACAGTTTAGTATCATCCACAAAAACAGAGATTAAACAATTTATTCCAATCTCTATATCCTTTATGAATAAAATAGGATTTTTTGTACTCACCGTAAAATCCTTTTCTCTCTCCGTTCATTGAAGGACACATGGCAACAGATCGTAGATCCTGTACTGTAGGGTATATTGCCACCTGCAGGAGAAGGACGCTAGGCACACGAAAGACAAAGACAGCCTAGGGGTGGCCCCTGTTGGTGGCCCAACTCCCCACCTGCTGACAAGTCTCCAGTAAGTAACAAGCAGTTAGGAGTACACACCCAATACAGAGGGCGGGATCTGTGTCCTTCAATGAACGGAGAGAAAAGGATTTTACGGCGAGTAAAAAAATCCTATTTTCTCTTCCGTTCATTGAAGGACACAGGGCAACAGATCGTAGATCCTGTACTGTAGGGACGTCACCAAGCAGTAACACACAGAGGGATGGGCAAAACAACCAAAATTCCCAAAAGACCCCTCAGAGAGCTGCCGGCAACACTCTGCGCCCCAACCCAGCACCTGCCGATGCCGAAACATGCACCTTATAAAACTTGACAAAAGGTGTGAAAGGAAGACCAAGTAGCGGCCTTATAAACCTGAGAAACCGAGGCACCATGGCGGAAGGCCCAAGATGCCCCAACAGCCCTAGTAGAATGGGCAATGACAGGAAAGGGAGGCTCGCACCCCTTAACGGCATACACCTGAACAACAACATGATGAATCCACTGAGAAATGGTAGCCGCCGACGCGGCCCGGCCCATACGGGGGCCCTCTGTGAGCACGAACAATTAATCTGACTCACGGAAAAAGCCATATCTACCAGATAAACACGAAGAGCGCGAACCACATCCAAACAGTGCAGCGCTCTTTCCTTTCTATGAACTGGCTTCGGGCACGGAAAAGGCAAGGCCATTTCCTCATTCAGATGGAACGCCGACACAACCATAGGCAGGAAGGCCGGTCGAGGACGTAGACAGCCTTGTCCCTATGAAGAACAAGCAAGAACAGTCAGTGCAGAAATTTGTCCCTTCACCATGCTCAAGGCAAACCCTTGAGCCACCCCGCGCTGCAAAAATGCAAGAATTCTGCTGATCGAGAACAAACGTGGAGACACACCAGGCAAAAAAAGCCCTCCACGTGAAATGGTATATCTTCCTAGGAACCGCTGTTGTGGAAATTTTACTAGGATGTGTTTTTAGTGTAATATTGTCATCATGTCTCAGTGTCCGGATTTCTGTGTCACGCTCGATTGGAGCGTGACCCGGATTATTCGGCACTGGGAATAAACCATTGGAGTGGATATGCGTGGTGGAGCAGTGTTCTCTTGGCGAGTGTGTGGATGCCAAGCTAGGGACCCTGCGCGGTGCGTGGATTTATTGGCGTGGCGTGCATACATTTGCTTTGAGAACATAGTATTATTTAAGATACATATCTGCCTTTATGAAAGGAACGTGTGTTTGTTGTCTCTAGTGCGCCTGATCAACCGCTGGAGATAATATAACGTCGTCCCTATAAATAAGCACGCATGAGAATCATAGTAACGTTATTGGGCATTGCTCACTGAGCAATGCTGGATAAAGTTCACTCCGGTGGTAATAGATTATTGTATTAATGTGTTTTTTTGACTGGCTATGTTGAAATCACTTCCTGTTTGACATCACTTCCTGGTTGTTGAAATAATTTGCTGGTTGTTGACATCACTTCCTGTTTGAAATCATAACTGTGCTGGGGGTCTCTGAGCATGGATCTAGCAAGCAAGCAACAGCTGTCTCCTGTGTCCTGAATCTACATGACTGTACAGAGGTACTTCCAGTCCTTGCACAAAAGAGCGTAATACAACTGTGCTTTTAAGCACAGGGGAAATTCTTTGTGTTTGTCATACTTTGGCGCAGTTTAGTGCGGCATGGATTTGTGCGTTGAACCAAGTGAATCTCCATAACAAAATGGCGAGCCAGGTAGGAGTCGGCAAGGATTCTCTGTGCAGCTGACAAAAGGGGAGAGACTGTAAGTAAAACTGTATTTTTGCCCGCTGTCAGAGAATTTCTGCTCGACGAAAGAACGTTTTTGCTCTTTTTGCCAGGACTAGGTAAGTGCTTTGAGTTGTGTAGTTTGTGGTGGATCTGATTGTGCAGAGATTGTATGGTCAGATTGTTATGTGTGTGGTGAGAGGGCTGCTGTGTATGTGAGAAGCTCAGTGTTAGGTTTTTGTGGTAAAAGTGTTTTATGCTGAGCGAAAATCTATTTGTTTTTGGGCTGGAAGTCAGTTTGATGCAGGTTTTGTCTTCAAGGCTCTAAAGCTCAGTTATTGGTGTATTTCTCTGTGTTTGTACTGGATCTCAGAGCGGCCATCTTGGTGTCCTTTGTGTAAGACCATGTGGCCAGCGGCCATCTTTGTTTTTGTAGTGATTTTATTCGGTTTTAGTTTTAGAAGGCAGTTTTAGTGCTATTGCTGCAGTTCTGAATTAAAATTCGGTTTTTGTTTTATTCGGTTTGGTGCTGCAGGTTTTTAACAAGGAATTCAGTTTTAGGCTGGTTCACTTTCAGCTGAGTTTGGTGTCTATGGAAAGCGATGTTTGCATCAAATGTCTGTTTTTGTGCAGGATGGTGATTTTGTCTTTTTTTAACTCTTATCATTGTGTGAACATTAGGAGCAGTTTAGTAGTGCAATTGTCCTAGAGTTACTGATTTTGCTTAATGCTTGAGTGTCTGTGGCTGTTATACTGAATTGTTTGGCATAGTTGGTGGTTATTACAGTTACTGCAGTGTAAAAGGGTGGTGCTTTGTAGTTCTATGCCAAAAGTATTGGGACAACAAGCCATAGAGTTTGATGGCATTAATGCGATTGCAGTGTTACAATTCCTGTATCATGGAAGCCATTTTTAAAGAGGTATCGAGAGTGGAAGGCACGGCGGCCATTGTTGAAGCCATGCAAGGGTCTTCTGACCCGTGGCTACAAGCACAGAGTTGTGTAACACACCAGGTTGCTTCCAGACAGTGGCGCAAGCGAAAGGCAAAGTATGCTCTCATTTTTGCTGCTGGTTGGATAGCAGATAATATCAGGAGTCTTGTAGGCTGAAGCTGAGTTTGGAAGGACAGGTGGAAGATTTAAAACTTGAGATTGGGAAATTGAGAACTCTTGTCCAGCACACTGCTGAAGCTAGCACGGAGTATGAACGTACTGTGACTGAGCTGCGCAAGGAACGGTTCTCTGAAAGCGTAATGGAAGCGCAGGCCGAGCATTCTCAGGGTCTGGCCCAGATAGAGTCATTTAAACAACTGTCATAGTGAGATTATGACTGCAGTTGATGTTTCTGAGAACTCTGGGTCAGATTCTGAAACTGACTCAGGGATGGGCGATGTAACTGTGGTTAGATGTATTAATACAGTCCAAGAGGTTACCTCAGATGAGTCCGGTGTGGGATCTGGTCATGCTAGGATAGGTAAAGTTGGCCAGCAGTGTAGGTCGGCATGTGCTCAGAGCTTTCGTGCGGGGAGGCAAGCTAAGAGTTGTTTCGCATGCCAAAGAATTGGGCATATTGCTAGGTACTGTGCGGTAACGAATGGCAACATTCACAGAGATTCCAAGTCTCCCAGAACCACACCTAGGAGTCAAGTGGTTTATTCACCAAGGTGGGGTAATGGTCCCAGACATGGTTCTTTGCAATGGCATAGAAGCCAGGGACAGCCAGGGTCTTGGACTCATGGAACAGATTTTAAAGCCCGATATGAATTGTTGAAATGGGAGAATACTAAGCTTAGGAAAGAACAAGATCGGTTCTGGGAACAGATCAGAGTCTCAAATGATGTGTACCAGAGAAGGGGGGATGAAGAGATGTTATTGAGATCTAAACCATTTTACTGTTTGTATTTTGCAGGAAAAAATGGACCGAAATTAACATAACTTTTCTTTCCCTAGAAACCTGTATTGGGGACCTTTTTTGTAATGTTAAATCCTGCTTCTTTGATAAAATTAATCTAACATTGGCTTGAGACTGGAAAAATTCAAGAAACTGTACTAGCATTGTTTACTGTTTCAGGCGAACCCACCAAGACAGTGATATGTTAATGACACAATTGTGCGATTGCAGGGTGTGTGTTCCAAAGGCAATACGTTTTTTTTTAATTCTTTGCTGTTTTTGTATTAAGTTTCAGTTTTAAGGGAAATTCTTACTTTTTGCTGAATTTCAAAATCTTAGGCGGATTGCGCAAGCGAGAGTAACACGTTTTTTTGTTTATCAGGGAGTTTTTAAGGAGTTTTAACGTGTGACTACTGAGACATCGTACAACCAGCAAATAAGCGGTTACACGGCATCCCCATAGTAGTTGGTACATCAAGGAATAGACTGAAGCCATTGTATTGTATAGCGGAGGATCTTCATGGTATTCTGGGGCTGTCTTACGACACGGCGTAGGGTTAAAACGAACGTGTGGACGGTGGGCCGCTGCCGTATAAGCGGGGGATCGGGACACGTCTGTTTTAGACTACAAAGTGAGGAGTGGATTCTAAGGCCCCCAACATTAGCGGAGTTGCGTGTGTGGTTGCTAAGGCGCGGATAGCTGTTAACATACTGCTCCTAAAGAGGCGCAAGGGTACTCTGGACGCAGAGTTACTGTAAAAAGCCGGTTCGAATCGTCATGGGCAATGGGCCGTCCATGTTAGGGAGGGAAAAATGAGGCCTCCCACAGTCAGACAGCCTCCCAGTACATGAGGTCTGGGTTTGGGGTTCAGGCCATGAAACCCCTTAAAGAATGGTATAAATGTCCGAGGGTACCGCGTGGGGTATCCCTCAGGAAGGATGTAGATCAGTTATGGCTTCAGAAGTATATAATGGTAAATCGGTAGGGCATACAGAAGGCGGTTTCAGTCCGGAGGAACCGCATTATGTAGACCTGGTCCCAAGGGGGTAGCCGCGATCGGTGATCCAGTGTCCAAAGCGGAAGAGGCTCTTTCTGGGCTGACTCTGCTGAAGCAGGCTGGATCTACCAACACTGGATCTGTTGTAGTTTTTCTCAGATGTCTCTGTTGTCACCAATGCAATTAACTCTACTCTGGTCTCTTTCTCTCTCTCTCTCTCTCTCTCTCATGCTCTCTCTCTCTCTCTCGTGCTCTCTCTCTCGTGCTCTCAAACCTAAGAGTGTAACCTGGAGACGATACACCATGTTAGATCCAGCTTCTCTTCTTCCTGTTTTTGAAGAGGAAGAGAAGGGGGAGATTTTTGCAAACATCTAAGATCATGGCCTGAATGTCTTGCTGTAGCCCTTTATTCCATCAGGGGTGCACCTAGGCAGCCCCACGGGTTATCACCATACGTCCACCACCGGGTTCGGGAGTCTCTCCCGGACCCAGACTCAATAACCAATGTACATTCTAGTCAACCAGGTGATTGTGACGTGCTAAAGAAACATCCAAGGACGGGACTAGAGTCGAGATATCTTGGGCCATTCCAGGTGCCGCTGACGAGGCCAACCTCTCTGAAGTTCGAGGGACGAGACAACTGGGTCCACGCCGGTCACTGCAGGAAGTTGCTCAACTATGTCAAAGGATGAAGAGTATCAGTTTTGTTTATTTGTTTAGTATATTTTAGTGAGGGAAGTGCACCTCAAACTAGCAAGAGCCACAGGGAGATGTGTATAGAACTTAAAGACACATTCCTAGAGGGTAACATACATTCCTAGAGGGTAATATCAGCTATAAATTAAATATTAGCTCTGGCGCCTCGCTTGCTAATCCTGTATGGGTGTCCGGGCAGTTAGGCGGCCCGCAGATGTGTTACATCAGTTTCCTGTGGAGGGCATAGGTTTGTGGGATCAGGCCAATACTGACAGGAGCAGGGCAGAGGCAGAGCTATAGCTAGTGAGGGTTGGAATCTTTTTAAAGCTTTGGCGGGGTCTGGGGGATCTCTGGTTTTTCATTGGATCCGGGCTAAAGGAAATGGGAGTACATGTACTTATGGTGTTTATTTCCTTCTACACGCCGGAGTGAGATGTTCCTGATGTCTAATCGGCCTAGTTACCAAAGCCCAACCAGACGACACCATTTTCGCTGATGAGACGAGACGCCCTGAACACAAATAGAAATAGCTGGGAGGGAGGGCAATGTAGTCGTGATGGGCGACTTCAATTACCCGGACATTAATTGGGCTAATGGTACCTCAGGATCGACAAAGGCGGGCCGATTTCTGAACTTGTTGCGAGACAATTTCTTGGAACAGAACGTCGAAGTCACCTCCCTAAGAGCAGAACCTCCGAGTCAAGATTTGCTTTCAATATTCGTTTTCTTTGCCAAAAGTCTACGTGTCAAGATTTGCGTTAAAAAAAAAATAAACTTTGCGTTATTTTCCATCGTCTGTTTTGCCTTTATGGATTACAAGAGGGCCTGTTTTTCCAAAGATCGAGATTCATCGAGGGACACTGGGGAGAATATGACAAAGAGGAGGGACTGTTGTGGAAATTTTACTAGGATGTGTTTTTAGTGTAATATTGTCATCATGTCTCAGTGTCCGGATTTCTGCGTCACACTTGATTGGAGCGTGACCCGGATTATTCGGCACTGGGAATAAACCATTGGAGTGGATATGCGTGGTGGATCGGTGTTCTCTTGGCGAGTGTGTGGATGCCAAGCTAGGGCCCCTGTGCGGTGCGCGGATTTATTGGCGTGGCGTGTATACTTTTGCTTTGAGAACATAGTATTATTTAAGATACATATCTGCCTTTATGAAAGGAACGTGCGTTTGTTGTCTCTAGTGCGCCTGATCAACCACTGGAGATATGACAACTGCTGGATACAGTTCACTCCGGTGGTAATAGATTATTGTATTAATGTGTTTTGTTGACTGGCTATGTATTGAGGAAGTGATGTTGAAATCACTTCCTGTTTGACATCACTTACTGGTTTGCTGGTTGTTGAAATCATTTGCTGGTTGTTGACATCACTTCCTGTTTGACATCACTTCCTGTTGGGCAGATATAAAACAATAAGCATACCTGTGCTGGGGGTCTCTGAGCATGGATCTAGCAAGCAAGCCACAGCTGTCTCCTGTGTCCTGAATCTACATGACTATACAGAGGTACTTCCAGTCCTTGCAAAAGAGCGTAATACAACTGTGCTTTTAAGCACGGGGGAAATTCTTTGTGTTTGGCGCAGTTTAGTGCGGCATGGATTTGTGCATTGAACCAAGCGAATTTCCATAACACCGCTTTGTGTGCCCTGAGCATTGTAGAAATGACAGCATCGGACAACCCCTGGCTCTCAACAGCCATGCCATCATAGCCAGCGACTGTAAAGAAGGATGGAACACAGGTCCCCCTGGGACAGAAGATCGGGACAGCGGCCACGAGGGCGTCAACCACCAGCTGAACCACATCCGCATACCACGCTCTCCGAGGCCAATCTGGGCCACGAGGATGACGGTGACATCTTCAGCCGCGATGCGTCGCAGAGGCCGAGGCAACATGTAGAGTGGAGGAAAGGCATAAATCAGACCGTAAGGTTTCCAGGGAGCCACAAGGGCATCCACCGCCTCCGCCCAGGGATCCAGAGCCCGGGCTACGATCTCTCTACCTTCCGGTTGAGTCGAGATGCCAGAAGGTCCACATGCGGCAACCCCCAGCGAAGACAAAGCTGATGAAAAATGTCCGGGTGTAGGGACCATACTCCCGGGTCCACCGACTGGCGACTGAGGTCTGCCAATTGTCCCCCCCGGAATCTAAACCGCTGAGAGGGCCAGAACCCGACTCTCAGCCCAAGAGAATATCCTGGACACCTCTCGACATGCGGCTATGTTTTGGAGCCGCCCTGGTGGTTGACGTATGCCACCGCGGTGACATAGTCCAACTGGACCCGAACCGACAGCCCTCGAAGGTGGGTCCATCCAATGAGGGAGAGATAGGCGAATCGCCCGAAGTTCCAATACATTTATCGATTCCCCTGTCCAGGGGAAAAGGGGGACACGTCCCACTGTAACAGGATGTCCTTCTGAAGAGTCCTGGCGTGGTGCTGTGCAAAGGGCACTGCCTCGAAGGAGGCTACCATGAGGCCCAGGACCTGCATACAAAAGCGAAAGAACGACCACCGGCGAGTCCGCAACAGACACACGCTGGAACGGAGTTTCAGGAGCTAGTCCTGAGGAAGAAAACAAACTCGGGCCACAATGGTGTCCAGAACCAGGCCCAGGTACTCCAGTCGCGTGGAAGGCACCAGAGAAGACATCTGGAAGTACAGGATCCATCCGAACTCCCCCAAGGACCGCACAATGACCTCCAGAGCAATCACCAGAGAAGAGTGCAACAACGCACGCAGAAGAAGATCGTCCAGATACATCACGATCGAGATCCCCCGGCAACACAACAGCGCCAGAGCCAGGGCTAACATCTTAGAAGAAAAAGGATGTTTCCACAGTGGGGTGTGCAAATACCCAAAGGGAAAGGAGAAAGGGGGCTTTTTAGAAACAATTCCAGACCTCAGAGGTAAAATCTTAGAAAAGCATTTATTTGAAATACCATTTTAAACATTATTTTAAAATAGAGAGAAGAAATCATAGCTAAAAAAACATATGCGGGTGCATTCACCATCTGGTGACAGTACCGTACAGTTCTGAAATGTGCAGTTGCTTTTTTCAAAGTTGTATGAATGCTCCTGTATGTTCCAACATGTTTCGCCCAGACGGGGCTTCTTCAGGGGAAGAAAATAGAAGAAAATATATATCCTGGAGTAGAAATAGGAGGAACCCACATGTAATAAGATTAGAGGGCTGCACTTAATCTTGTAGCGGAAATCATCGTTTACATTCATCAATCTCAGTCACAATAAATATTGAAAAGTATATAATAATGTTAAACGCTTACATGTATATATCTTTTCGCGATTAATTGATCAAAAGGCACGGGAGTATGATGAGAGGAAAGCAACTGTTTCAGATTCAGACAAAAGTTGATTCTATCGGGCATGGGCTGCCACATACAAACAGGCAGAGGGGTCGCGTCGGAGAGGCACACTGTGGCCGTCAGGGGAGAAGCAACAGCAGCAGACGTTGTTAGATTAGAGGCTGTAGTATTCTGCTAGAAATACATATGTATAGTAATCATCAACTCCATGGGGGGATAAAGGACAGGGAAAAGGAACAAGAGTGACGAAGATCTGGTATATAAGAAAAATTGTGTAAATCAAAAATGATAATAAGAATTCTATGTGTGGAGAGTATGTGTTAATTTAGGTGTATGGTGATAGAAAGGGATAAGGACAAATGTGAACATAGAAATAATGAGGTGGCTCCTCATTGAATAGTCAGGCTCAAAGAGAATAGTAGGTAGTGATGATTGGTTAGGACACAAAAAATTGTGGAGATGTGAAGTGATCACTGAGATAAGGTGTATAGTATATCGATGTTTAAAATGGTATTTCAAATAAATGTTTTTCTAAGATTTTAGCTCTGAGGTCTGGAATTGTTTCTAAAAAGCCCCCTTTCTCCTTTCCCTTTGGGTATTTGCACACCCCACTGTGGAAACATCCTTTTTCTTCTATACTACAACCCGGGGTGTGAAACTACCAGCACCTCTATACTTCATTTGCAATACATGTCTACTAATGTTATCTCCGACACCGACAGTGTCGACACCAGGGGTACCGCATTCAGGGCAGAGTTGCAGACATATCGAAGGCCCTGCACCAATTGTTCCACCAATTCCACATAATCGGGAGAAACATTTACCTCCGCAAGCCAAGGGGCAGGGCAGGGGAAGGCAACAGCAGACTACGTTTCTTAGGGGGCTTCTGCGTCAGTGCGCGTTCAATGCGTGTCACAAAGACATCCATGGCAGGAGAGAAAACTTCAAGGAAACCCACCAAGGACCCCGAGAGGGGCAAGAGCGCCTAGGAGACAGTACAGGCCGCACAAAAAGGGGGGAATGAGAGGAATCAGCAGAAAGCAGCCCACAACCCTCGCAAGGTAACGTTCCTGCATTCCATGATACCCCGCTCACACCTCCCCACTGCCTCAGGAACAGGAGACTGTCACAGGCAGA
This sequence comes from Nanorana parkeri, assembly GCF_000935625.1. Lineage (NCBI taxonomy): Eukaryota > Metazoa > Chordata > Amphibia > Anura > Dicroglossidae > Nanorana > Nanorana parkeri. Next base: position 52,248 of record NW_017309429.1, read on the forward strand.
AAAGGGACCCCAGCAGTCCTCACGACCCACGCGTCTGAAACGCCACAGCAGAGCGATTCGGAGGAGAACTGCACACATCTGGTCTGCAGACAGCCACACTGAGGAAAGGAACACCCCTTCCGCCCGTCCGAACAAGGCCAGGTACCAGAGCTCCCCACAGGAAGTGACAGCGGCCGAACGGGGGACTGTCAGTCAGAGAGCCATCCAGCAGGTAGGGTCCACCCGCACGTCCCCAGCACAGGTCCATACATACCATACCTAGCGAACTCCCCCAGTATCACTGGCTGACTCTAGCAGTATGAAGGGGAAGACTCACCTCTAGAGGTTGAGGAAATGGCGAGAAAATGCCCCCGACCTGTGTGGGCCGCTGTGACTGTCAGGCCAAGACCTCCAGTCATATGCACCCCACCGGGCCAAGAAGCCCACAGGCGTCGATATAACACCGTCGCATCCGAACCACCGTAGCGGGACTGCATGACTCCAAGGATCTATAATCATCCAGCATGTCGCCCTGGCGACACTTGCTTGAAGAAACAGCGAAGAAAAGGAGGAAAAGAAAACATTTCCAGAGATTATTTTCTTTTTAGCTCCTTACTCCTGACGCTAGGCAAAAAACTGGAGACTTGTCACCAGGTGGGGGGTTGGGCCACCAGCAGGGGCCGCCCCTAGGCTGTCTTTGTCTTTTGTTGTGTGCCTAGCGTCCTTCTTCTTCGCAGAATGTCAATAGATTGGTTTGACAAGAATGGTCTTTCATGAATCCATGTTGGTTGCTACTTATTATTCCATTTTCATTTGCAAATTCCTGCATATAGTCTCTTATCATTCCTTACAATACTTTACATACTATCGATGTTAAAGGGTTTCTAAAGCCTCCTGTTTGTTTTTGCATATATCTACTGCTAGCAAGCAGTAGATATATGCAAAAAGTTTTTTTTTTTAAAACGCTTTAACAGTGGTTTAAGCTTACCCCGCCTTTGCCACGCGCTCCCGCCTGAGAATCCGAAACTGCTCGGGCGCCGCAAAGCATCTTGGGGCGGGTACATACGCAGTTCGGAATTTCGGCCAGGAGACGAGGAGAGACGCAAGGTAAGTCTATGGACGCGTGCACCCGCATGCAGACACTGTGGGATCGGAAGTGCCAGCAAGGACAGAGGAGTTGGCGCTGGATTGGACACCCCCTGCAGCGCTGGGGAGAAGGCTGAAAAGGACAGGAAATTTTTCCCCACATGAGTAAATGTCTGCAAAATTGTCACCAAAGAAACTGAACTCCCCCACCCCCCTACCAACACTAATAATTCCATACTAAGTGGATTCACTTGTGGTAGGGAATCTAAAGACAACACAATACACAACACACCATCTCAAAAACAGTATTGCTGGCACTTGATGCCAGAAACACACTTGACAAAACTGACTGAACATATCTTGGTATATGATATCTGCTTTTGTAGACGACGTACTTCTATCTTTAAATCAACTGTTAACCTCCCTTCCAGTACTTATCAAAAGAATTAAATACTTTTGAAAACTGCTACATTTTACAAAAACAAATGAGAACTTATGGTTGTTAATAAAAACCCCTAGTAAATAGGCAAATATTTCCCTTTCATGCATACATGAAAAAAAAAAAAAAAATATCTTAGGTGTCTTCATATGCCGAAAACTTTAAATATATATTTATTTAGGCTAAACTTTCTTCCTATTATGAAAAATATAGAAGGAGAACTTTGAAAATTGACTAAATTACCTTTCTCTTTAATAGGTAGAATACACAAAATGAAAGTAAGCTACTGCCTAAACTACTGATAGTAAACTACGTTACATACTTCTGATAAGAATTACCCAAATGTTTTCTTTACAAATGTAGCTCCCTCTGCTATGTCGCTACTAAATTTAGTGTATATCTGGACTGTAATCAGTCTAGATGCTGTTTTGCTCCGAGTTCTGCAGGATTCCCTGAGTTTGGGGGATCGATTGCTTCCCCCCGTTGCTGGTTTGGGGACTCAGCATACAGTGAGGGAGGATCCATCCTCAGACTGTGATTATGCACCTGACTCTGACCAATCCCTGAGCAGGATGAAGGCAGGTGATAAAAGGTTTGGGGACACCTTCCAGAACTCTCTCTCCCACCTGGGGCCCTCCCTGGGAGGAACTCTGTGTGATGCAGATGCCTGGCCTGGGCCTCAGCATGTGGCAGATGCTGGGGGCCTGGAGGCCTAAGATACAACAGATGTCTGGCCTGGGCCTCAGCATGTGGCAGATGCTGGGGGCCTAGAGGCGTTAGATACTACTGGATGCCTGGTCTGAGCCTCAGCATGTGGCAGATGCTGGGGGTTCAGAGACCTTAGATACTACTGAAAGGAACCTGATGGAAGCTGGGCTGGAGGTGGAATCTGCTTATTGAGGAGTGTCGCAGAGGAGCTGGTGAGAGCTACCGTCTGGAACCCTGTGCGAGATCCCTCACCCTATTCTCAGGTACTTTACTGAAGAGAAGCCAGTAGGTGCACTACAAGTCCAGTGACTGTTCTCTGAAAAATCCTGGACCATTCCTGGCTGTTCTCTGTGCTACTACTACTACCTGGTCGCTCTTACAGGACCATTGTGCTACTGATACAAGCCATTGCTAAGGGAGAAGACCGCTTCTCCAAATTGTTACTCCGGTATCCTGCAACCCCAAACCCTCGCTCCTAGTTGATCCTGTGTAATAAATGCTGAAAAGACCCTACGACTCGAGCCTGTTCTGTTCCGGAGTGTCGGTGTTGCTGGAGCTAAGAAAGGGGCCGGTGGCTGGCAAAACAGGTAGGAGAGCCCAAGTTCATATTCGGTGGCTCCTTCGGGGGTGAGCTCTACACGTGGGGGCTGGTCCAGGATTCTCCTGGTCTAGTTTGTGCTGCCCCTAGCAACCGACTGCAGATTTCGCGTTTTCAAGTATTTATGTAGACTGTCTTTTTAGAAAACCCAAGGAAAGACTGTTGCAGAGTATTTTGATGTGAGAGAGCCATATTTTTACAGGAAAGAGGGATTTCTGGCACTTGATCCTTTTTTTGCCAGCAATTCGAGGATTAACAGTGCAGGAAACTTTCTGGTGGGAAGCTGTGGCGCCAGAGAAGTGATAAGAAGGTGGAGATACTGGCTTGCGTGCACGTTAGCGGTCTGCTGAGGAAGACAAGACACATGGAGCAGGCAAGAGAGATGGCGTACTACCGCTTCTTCGGATGTTCAGCCGTTTCCAAACCTACCAGACCCAGTGTACCCGAGTCTATTGAATGGAAAGCTGAATCCCAGGTTGGCTACCTGACTGACACAGGAGTGAGGATGGCGTTCAGAGGCGATGTGGCGCTGTGCAGTATCGGGGGAACCGAGCACGTGGCCATCACCTGCGGAAGGTGTAGAAAACTTTCCGTCATCAGAGCCAGGAGTCGCTGTGCCCATTGTGGAGACTGCCTCATGGATCTCATAGCATCTGACCTCCCACCAAGTATCTATAGGGTGGATTGGCAGACCGGACGCTGTGAGGAGGCGATAGAGTTGAGCAGACCTGCGGCTGAGAGATACTTGCCTCGACTTCCGTCCACTACCAGATCGACTGATGCCAACAACAGTGACAATTCGTCCACACAAGGGCAGAGTACGATTGGCCACTCCCGCGGTCGAGAGGTCTCGATCGGAATGCTGAAGACATCGGATGCACCTGCCAGCTCATTCGGAGACCCGTTTCTGCAGGAAGGTGAGACCTCTGGGGTTGCTAGTGGTGGGGGATCGGAGCTAGGATCATACCAGCCAGAACCAGGGGGGAACCCCTGTAGTGCAGAGCAGCAGGACATTGAGGGGGAGACCTCAAAGCTACCTCAGACAGACAGGTCATGGGGAGGGCTAGATGAGGAAGAGCTCACTGAATATGTTGTAGAGCCAGTAGAGGAGGATCTGGTGGACATTGCCCAGATAATAGAGTGCTGCCAAGGGACTGGGCTTTGATCCGGCCTACTACGAGCGGTGGCTCGAATCTTCGCCACCCCACACTCTTAAAGAAGCAAAGGCACACAACCTGTCCAATCGGGAGTTAATTGAAAGAGCTCAGGATTCATGTGTCCCATCAGGAAAGTGGAATGTGGATGAGCTACCAAGATTGTCCAGACTTCAGAGAATTGTGAACAAGAGGGTCACTCTTGAATATGGATATGAGTACCCCTATGTGCCTAAAGCCATGATGGAGGAGATTGAAGTCAAGCGAAATGCCTGGTATGATACCGAGGTCTGGGAGTACATGGAAGTGCCCAAGCCCTGCCGAAATTCAAGTCACCCAAAGTTCTGGGAGAAGTTCCTGAGCTGCAGGCAGAGCTGGGGGCATTACATCTAGTCACAGATGTGTGACGAAAAAACTTTTTGGTCTATATGGTGTTGCTGGAGCCAAGAAAGGGCCCGGTGGCTGTCAAAACAGGTAGGAGAGCCCAAGTTCATATTCAGCGGCTCCTTCGGGGGTGAGCGCTACACAAAAATCAATTGATTTTTTTTCTAAATTCAATTGAAAAATATTAAGATATTACATAGAATAAAATGTGAACTGCTCATTTTCCCCTTAGAGTTCAAGGCTATTCCATTATTCTGGGTCATCGATTGGATAAACTTGCTTTTAACCAAAATTTGGGTTTAAAAGGAAAAATATCTAACTACATCTAAAAGAGAAAATTATATAGCTTTCTAAATCAGTCTCTGCTTATAGTAAAACAAAAAATACACTGATAAACCATACCTTAAAGCGACATTAAACCTTCAGGGTTTTTTTTCATTTTTTTTATTAATGGGGGCCAGAAAAAAAAGTTTTGTCTGTTGTTTAGTTTTTTAATGTCATTGCTCTCAAGTGGTATCCAGACTGCTAGGCTCCCCCTGTGACGGACCCCCGTACTCAGGATGAGTATGTCCGCCGCTGTCTTCTTCCTTGATGAGGAGATATTGAAACCCGCTGATCTGTAGCTCCCAGTTTCCCCAGTCACTAGCCAAAGCTTGAGTGTAGGGTAAACAAACTCTGATTTATTGAGCAACTGCACAAACTTTTATACAGCAAGTGATTAAATCAGAATATAATCCCATCACATCCACCCTCCCCTCCCAGACCATCGGTCTGCTCAACACCACAGGGGTCCACCTGCTAACGAACTACAGACAGCCATAGCAGAAGCCTGGCCAGAATGTCATTGTTCTGAGCTCCCGCAGAGAACAATGGGAGATAACGAGGGGTGGAGCTGATACTCTTTCCATAACCAGGTCACACAGCATAACGCACTCAAACATAACCCAACACCAATACACATTTAACTTATGAACTGATCACCATGTCGTCACACCCCCTCCCCATCCGGGTGCCTCCATCAGCTAGCCGACTGCTGTGGAGGCACCCATATGTGCAAGGTCATGGCTGTGCCTGGGCACTCGCTTGGAGGATAAAGCCCTGCAGATATTATGCTGGACAGAGTACACCTGCTGATCAGTCTCGGCCATGAGACGTTTTGTGCCGGGTTCACTATTTTACGGTGAAGGAGATTTTGCATAAAGCCTGTCAAAAAAAGAAGCTTGATTTAGATGGCGCTCGAATCTCGCACTTATCCTGCAATACCTTACGGCGCTGTGTGATTACGTCCTCTACTGGATGCTATCTTTCACAGTGGTGCCTCATATCGATGGGGATATCCTATTCACAGAAAGCATGGTACATCATACACGGTCAGGACCCTTCAGGACGTTACAGACCTTTGTGCCTTCCATCACATTTCACCTGTATCAGTGCCTGACTGGCTGAGTTTTTTGCTAAAGAGGATGCCACTGCACTGAAACCGACCCACTCCAGTCGACCATAAAGATCTCAGTCCACTACTTCTTGGGATTGTCCTGCCCTGAAGAACCGCAGTGCTCCTGAGCAGTGACCGAATATGGACACTCACCTAAGGAAATGCATCTATTCTCTTCTGCAGCTGAGGGACCTACTGAGTGGTCCTGTTCCTGTCTCTGACCTGCAAGATGTCCGTTATGTCTTTATTCTTTCTCTTCAGCCCGAACATCTGGAACCGACTTCTCTGCCACAAGTGTCTATTTGATATGGGGTCCTAGTTAGTAGAAGAGGCTATCACACCATGTGCTTATTTAGCTGCGTAGTCTCATGTTGCTAGTTATGGAATCTAGCCATCTATTCTCTAGGACTGTTGTATACTTTACTTTTGGCAGTAGTATAGTATATAGTAGTATAGTTTGGGTTGGATTCCTTCTTTTGCACGTGATCCATTTTGTGCGATAATACTCTAGGTTATTGTTATATTAATGTCTTGACACCTAGCACTTTTTCCTGAGAGGCCCAGGGGCCCTCTTTCCATGTGTGACATTGCGAAGCGGGGGCCATGTGCACTGTTATTTACCTCTTTTCCCCCTTTCGGGTCCTCTTAGATGGGGTATTGGTTTTGGTCTCTGCGGTGCCACACAACTCTTCTCTGGGCACTTGCCGTGTGGTTCCATAGTTATGTGTATACAGTGTATACAGACTAACCTACTGACTTTTTATGAGGGGATAAGTAGAGATCTGGATGGAGGGAGGTCTGTTGATGTGGTATGTGTTCTTCTTACCTATATAATTGATGCCACGAAGCTTGTACTCAAGCCTGTTCAGACTTCTTCCCCAATAGATCAACCCCACTGTGTTTTTCTTCACACTCGGGTGCTTGAATTTAGGTTCACCATTTATTTTAAGCTGGTCTTGATGTTTTTGTTGTACAGTTCTTGAATTTGCCTTCTCTGTTCTTCTGTTTCTCTTTTCTTCTTTTGTACCTCTTTCTGGTTTTTTTTTTCCTTTCTCTCCTCTTCTCGCCCCTCCCTAGGCCTGTGGACTCTCCCATCATGTCGTCGCTCAAGATACATTCCCTGAATGTGCGGAGCCTGAGAGACGTAAAATGGTACTCACAGACTTGCATCATCAGGGAATTCAAGTAGGGTTCCTCCAGGAAACTAATTTTCAGGACGGTAAGGCACCGCTGTGTCCCAACAGACGATATCCACAGAAATTCAGAGGGATCTGCATCCTTCTCGCCAATACACTACTTTGGCAGTTGATTGATGTCTATGCAGGGGAGGATGGGCACCTCTTAATGGTGAAGAGAGTCTTACAAAATCAGAAAGTGATGCTTGCAAATGCATACGTTCCTAATGAGGGACAAAATTTCTTCTTCGAACGTATCCTTCCTTTGATAGAGGACTTTAAAGAGGGTCTTTTATTGTTGGGAGGGGACTTCAATCTATTTCTTGATTCCTCCAGTTCCACCTTTCTTTTGCTGCCTTGAAGCGCCTCAAGAAATGTGTACACCAGCACCAAATGATTGATGTTTGGCGTAACCCCACAGTTAAGAACTATTCTTCCTTCTCCACCTCACATGGGGTGTACACACATGTAGATTTTTTCTAATACATCACAGCGCCCTTTCTCTTACTGTGCGCTCTGGGATAGGAAACATTAATTATTTGGACCATGCGCCTGTGCTTCTCTCGTTAGATGTGGGGTACCCGATGCTGCACTCATGGCAATGGCATTTAAATGATTGTTACGTGATCCAGTGGTTTCTGTGGGGGTTGAAAGGGATCTGCTGACTTACTTTGAGTTAAACGTAGCATCTGATAGTGCCCCTTATTTAGTATGGGAGACTTGTATCAGGGGCACTTTAATCAAACTCGGTACACAATTTAAACAACAACGGTTCAGTTCAACAATTATCTTCCCTGCTCTCGCAGATCCATTCTCTGCAGACTTAAACAACATCTGGATCCCCATTTATTCTCTAAACTAATTTCTTTGCACAACTTGGTACGATGGCTATGCCCGGATAAGGCCAAAGCGACGCTGGCTACATTTCGTTCACCAACAACGCGCCAGGACTTTTGTTCAAATAGGGCTCTGAGCAAGTGCTTATCTTATCGTAAGTCTGATTCTGATATCCGAGGGATTTTTGTGGGCCAGCAGCAGGAAAAGGTTGCCGCCTATGCGGATGATTTACTATTTCCTCCGTTACTTCAAAAAGGTTAAGTCTGACTTACAGAATTGGTTGTGTCTAGCCTTCTCCTGGACAGGGAGGTGTAACCTTAAACAAAACATTTCTTATAACCGTTCCAGGCTCTCCCCATCCTTACTCCTTGTTTATTCTTCGCAGGCCACTATTACCAAACTTTAAGTTGGTCTAGTAGGGTCCAGTGACTCAGGCATTTGATTTTACAGCGGCCTAAAGTCTCGGGTGTCCTGGCCCTCCCCGATGTACACTTTTATTATATGGCTTCTCACTTATCCAGGATACTGGATTGGTGCCACCACGAGGGGGTGGAGCACTGGATTTCTCAAAAACAGACATTTTCCACGATTCCTCTCCCGACTCTACCTTGGCGAGATTGTTCTATACCTATAGAGCTTAGATCCCACCCAATGGCCGGACCTACTTGGCAGGTGGCTAGAGCTATCTTAGAGTAAAAGATTATCTATTTTGCCATCTCCTTTGTATCCAGTAATAGGTCATCCTGAGTTCTCTTCTTCTTGTGTATAAGATGTGCCATTCTCTCAGTTGCGTGGTACCGGTAAGTTTTAAGCGCAAATCTATTTGGCCTTCTATGCAAGATCTTGCCTCAGATACTGACTTCGGTGAGCTAGGTTTTTGGATCGAAACGCTGCAAAACGCTCAGCAAGTGAAATTCCATCATTTCCTATGGGCATGGTTCCCACCTGGGCGTATTTCAGCGCGTGGAAACGCACTGAAAAACGCCCTACGCCCAAACAAGTAAAGGAGCTTCTTTTGGGGGCGTATTTCTGCATGTATCCATTGGTATTCCCGAGTGTGGCTCGGGGGTTTAACAAAGCGGTAACTCCGAGCCACACTCGAGAATACAGCGTAGGTCTTACCTTGTCTGCGATCCCGGCTGTGTCCTCCGGCTGCTTCCGGGTTCCGTCCCTTGTGAGCGTCCGCGTCGCAGGGGGCGGAACCGGCGGAAAGTTTGAAGTTAAGGAAAAAAAACCGAAAGATAGAGAAAATAAAAGGAAAAAAAATAAATCATACCGCCAGGGAGGTATAAAAATGATCGTCGAACGCGCGTTTCACTGAACTAAAAAACGTGCCAAAAACACGCCTCTAGTAACGCCCAGGTGTGAACCCAGGCTTAGAGTGTATCTGTAGGCCAATGTTTTTAAAAAAAATAGTTTTGGATAAAGGGGTCAGGGGGTTGGAAACCCTGTCAGGTTTTTATTGCTGTCCATGTACCTGTTTAAGAGAATTATCCTTTCTATCTGTCCTGGTGACCATTGTCATTGGAGCTCAAAGTGAGGGAAAATACAAAATTATAGGATATCACCAGAACAGAGCACAAGGGGAAATCTTCCAGTAGGGATATTTGTGAAAAAGTTCTATGAGAGAAGGGTAATAGAAATGAACTTAGACAGTAGAACATTACAGGAGGATCTGAATAAAATAGGGGAGTGAGCAACTATATGGCAGATGAGGTTTAATGTCGATAAATGTAAAGTAATGCACTTTGGGGTTAAAAACAGGCAAACGGAATACACATTAATGGGTTCTCCTCTAGGGAAGTCAGAAATGGAAAAAGACCTGGGGGTCATAGTAGACCACAGATTGAATAATAGCTTGCAATGCCAGGCTGCTGCAAACAAAGCAAGCAGAGTTCTGGCTTCTATTAAAAAGGGAATTTACTGTAGAGACAAGTCTATAATTTTACCACTTTATAGATCGCTAGCTTGACCTCATCTGGAGTATGCGGTCCAGTTTTGGTCACCAATACACAGAAAGGATGTCCTTGAGCTGTCCAAAGCTATGAGACAAGGTTACTAAATTTAAATATGTTCACGCTGGAAGTGAGGAGATTAAGGGGGGATATGATTTTGATGTACAAGATGTTCAATGGGGATAGCAACATCAGTAATAAACTTTTTACAGTAAACTCCATAACAAAGACTAGAGGCCACCACCAAAAACTGGTGGAGAAAAGATTTCAGCACAAGGGGCGAAGGGGCTTCTTCACAGTTAGAGCGGTCAGCTGCGAGTATTGCATCTTTCAAAAAAGCACTTAGACGATTTAGTCAGAGACCGTAACATTCAGGGGTACATGTACTCTTAAGAACAAGAACACACAGGGACTCATACACATGCAGAGTCACATGCATACACGCAATGGGCTGAACTTGATGGACCTGTGTCTTTATTCAAACCTCAAATACTATGTAACTATGTAACAACCAACTTACTGTCGATAGGGTTTCTCATTGGATAAGACTGCGTGTAGTTGTTCACACACTGCACTAACTGAGGACTGACTGAAGCACAGAAGTTCTCCACTGCTTTGATCTGTGATGGCCCTGGTGATGAATCTGTGCGAAAAATAGCTTGACAGTACTCCCGGCAGTTGGTATGGCGACCAGCATAGCTGCAACATACAGATCCCACTGAAGAAATAGAAAGGTCAAAATTAGTCATTCAAAAGGCATTCCATAGATTTGATTTGTGATATCTTACATCTGAACTCTATACAAATATAAAAGACACAAATCAATGCAGCTCTGCAATCATTTATACATTAATATTTTTAAATCCAACCAGTGTCAGTACCTGAATTTGACCTACTATCAGCCTCTTTCAGCCCCTGTACAGCAGGGCTGGAGTGTGAGAGGAAGTAGCAGTGAGGCACTCAGCTCATGTGTTGACAAGAAAAAATATAGTAAAAAAAAAATTGTCACCACATACTCCAAGATTATATAACATTGAGAATTCTTACAGTGATCAAATGTGAAAAGTGTAACAAGCAAGCAACATAGCATTCTTACCCTAAAAACCTTTCCAAACGCATCATTACAATTTCACTTTTTATAGCTATTCCAAAAGAGTAAGCATTTTGATCCACAAATGTCTTCATGTTCAACTTCACAACTTAAACCTGGATTTGGTGAGCAGATACTCCTATTTTATTTATTATATTTTGGTGAACTTGTCTGTTAGTTGGAGATAACTATGTTTTGTTTTCTGTAATGTAAATGTTGATGTCTAAAACAGTGTTGATAAGGTTCTGCTATGCAGAGAAGTCAGTACATTTCTCTCTTTTGCCAGAGACTTCGGAGCAGGGCATTTTTCCTTGGTCTACACACAGGACCCTAGAAAAGATTATTTTTGGCTTCTCTGTTTTATTGCCCTTAGGAACCTTTTCATATGTCTGTTTTCCTACTGCACAAAAATGCATTTAAAGTAGTAAATCATTCTATACTTTGTGACTAATCTATAGGCTGTACCATAGTGTATTTTATTTTTTAAGTTGGTGTCACGGACACCGGCACAGGTGACCCCACACCTGCGCAGGTACCCACACAGGCAGACCAAACACGTGTGACCACACGGACCAGGCAAGTATGTGATATATGTATAGGTTGTTTAATATACACAGCAGACTAACAGCAACAACCAACAACAGGGCTCACAGATAACAAGGTTCAAACAGGGTTTAAGACTCGCAGGTTACAATGTTCAAACAGGGTTCAGGAATCACAGGTAACAAGGTTCAAACAGGTTTCAGGACTCACAGGAAACAATCTGGGTTCAAGTTTCAGGACTGGGATCAGGACTCACAGGAAAGAATACTGAGCCATCATCCTGACTGCAGGGAGGGTTTACATATCCTCCCAGGAAGCACCAGGTGATGGCTAAGTACTGGCAGCTGAGAAACACCCACAGGTGAGCACTGGAGCAGCAGGTCCCAGCACCACCCAGTGGTGGTCTGGTGCCTAGCAGTTCCTGGATGCCTAGAGAATCCTGCAGGTGAGCCCAGGAACTGCAGGGCTTAGCTCCAGCGCCACCTGGAGGCGCTCTGGATCCTAACAGTTGGTCATGCAGCATCTATATGTATATAAATGCATTAAAGTGCACCTATGCCCAGACTGTGGATAGTAAAGCATTTACATATTCTTAACAAGCAATACATTGCCTTTTAGACCAACCCTTACTGACCCCTGTAGCCACAGTGGAGAAATTAATATATAAAAGTCCACACTAAAAGTCACTGAAATGATACCTCATCTTCCCTTTTTTCTCTGACAGCAGGAACCTGGCAATCTGCCAGTCTTCTAAACTAAACAAACACCAAGTGCTGTAAGCAAACCAACGCAGACTAAAAAGAGGACTATAGGGTAAACTTTTTATCCCATTGTTTTTTTTAAGTTCATGGGAGGACATAGACTAACATATCCCTACTGAAAGATTTCCCCCTTGTGCTCTGTTCTGGTGATATCCTATAATTATGTATTTTCCCTCACTTTGAGCTCCAATGACAAAGGTCACCAGGACAAATAGAAAGGATAGTTCTATTAAACAGGTACATAGACAGCAATAAAAACCTGACAGGGTTTTAAACACCCTGACCCCTTTATCCAAAAAAAACATTTTTTTAAACATTGGCCTACAGATACACTCTAAGAAATATAAATACTTTAATGTCCATCGTCTGTGCACAGGTGCACTTAAAGCAAGCCAACTGAAGTGAATGGCAAAAATGCATATATATCATATACATCATGAAAAATCTATTCTTAAAAATATATGTACTGTAGGGATGCACCGATACCACTTTTTTAAGGCCGAGTACGAGTACCGATACTTTTTTTCAAGTACTCGCCAATACCAATTACCAATACTTTTTCTTAAAAGGACAGGTCACATTTTTTCTAAAGCAATACAAAATCATGATTTTAGGTCAGTTTCTTAATATTATGAAGAACATGAACACTCTGTAGTGTGGCACAGCTATATCCAATTCTGCATACCTGGCTTTATATTATAAGAACTTTATAATATAAAGCCAGGTATGCAGAATTGGATACAGCTGTTCCACACTATACAATAATACACTGTTCTGGAGTCTGGACATGTGGTAATCTATTTTCCCCACTAGGGGGATACAAGCCTTAGTTAGCAATGGCATGATAAATATTAAATTTCATTATTCAATGTCTTTTTTTAATATTATAACATTTATATTAAAAAAAAGACATTGAATAATCAAATTAAAATGTATCATGCCATTGCTAACTAAGGCTTGTATCCCCCTAGTGGTCAAAATAGATGAGCACATGTCCAGACTGCAGACCAGAACACAGTGTGGCACAGCTACAGCCAATTCTGTATAACTGGCTTTATATTATTATTACATTTTCTTATAATATAAAGCCAGGTATGCAGAATTGGATATAGCTGTGCCACACTGTGTTCTGGTCTGCAGTCTGGACATGTGCTCATCTATTTTGACCACTAGGGGGATACAAGCCTTAGTTTGCAAAATCTACATAGTTATTTTCTTTTTTTTAAATAATATATGCCGGTAAACAGCATTTTTGTGCCCAGCCCCATGAGGTGTGTCAGTACTTTTTTTTATTACTCAATTTTTATTGTTTCTTTCGACATACAAACATTTACATCTGGTCATTTCACATATTAATGCTACTGACCATATACAACTATAAACACGCAAAAAAGAAGAAGAAGAGAGAAAAAGAAAAAGAGGAAAAAGAAGGGGGAAAAGAAGGGAGGGGGGGTAGTCGTCCGGCTTTCTTCACCATATTTCTAATTTATAGAGAGATTTATTATTAGTATTGCTATCCTCGTTACCCAGGGCCTAGGATCTACCTTTCCTAACACTCTAGGTCTAATGGTCTACACTTATTCCATCTTCTGTGCCCGTGTGGCTGATGATGTTCTCCTATATAGGTCTATCTGGTATCTTGTAGGTTTCCCGATAATCTTCTGAACTCATTCCACGCTTGCCATGTAGCTTCATTTTTTTTTGAGGGTATTTCTACGAATGGACGTCAATTCCTCCATCAGTCTATAATATTCAACTCTGTTATACCACTCTCTTATAGTTGGGATGGTAGTTTGGTTCCAGTGTAGAGGTATTAAAGTCTTTGCAGCGTTCAATAAGGGGGTTATCAGTGATTGCTTAAAGATCGGAGTCGGAAAGTCCATGAGGTGAAGAAGGCACACCGCGCGATCCAAAGGCAATGTAACTGTGGTGATCTGCTCTATCTGGTCTACCACCTGCAGCCAAAACGGTTGTATTCGCGGGCAGGACCACCACATGTGTACGTAGGTGCCTACTTCACCGCAGTGTCTCCAGCATAGCTCCGACCGAGATGAGTGCATTCTATGTATACGATCTGGAGTGTAGTACCAACGTGCCAAAAAGCGGAACGTAGTGTCGGTCACCAGAGTACTAATAGATGTGGTGGCATTGAGATTTAAGACTTTTTGTGCATTGTACCAAGTAGTCTTTAAGCCCTGTTCCCATTGTCTTAAGTATGGTAGAAACGCATTAGTCTGTAGATCTAATAGGATCGTATATAATTGCGATATCCCATGTCGTGGGGGTTCCAAAGAGGAAAATAGTTTCTCCAGCGGTGTAAGCTCAGAAGTGGTACGCAGTGGCTTTGAGAGTGACATAATAAAATGTGATAGTTGCCTATGTCTCCATGTGTCTAAAGGGTAGGTTCCCCATTGTTCTCTAAGGATTTCAAGTGAAAGTGGCTTATCTTTTTCACACACCTGGAAAAGCTTAAGACTAGTGTGAGCAGTCCATTTAAGAAAACCAGAGTTGTGCATTCCAGGTAGAAAAAACGTGTGGCCTGTTACTGGCATTATAGGTGAGTTGTGTTGGCCTGTCGTCCGATTATATAGTGCATTCCATATACATAGTGTTTGGGAAGTGAGTGGAGAAGTTAAAGAATGTAAATTCCAGTGTTCCTGTGGTATCCAACAAATAGTGGGTATCTTTTGATTAGCAAGAGAGTTCTCCAATTCCACCCATCGTTTAGTCTTCATGTGGACGTGAAAGTCCAACAATCTATTGAGTGCAACAGCCTGGTAGTAGCAGTTAAAATCTGGGAGTGCTAATCCCCCCTGACATCTAGTCCTAATAAGAACTCCGTGGGAGATCCTGGCGGGAGACCTTCTCCAGATATACCTTCTAACCACCGACTTAAGAGCACGTAGATAGTACCTGGGCAGTACAATCGGGATGGTTTGCAATATGTATAATATCCGAGGTAATATTGTCATTTTAATTACATTTATTCGTCCCGTCAGAGAGATACCTGGGCGATGGTTAAGCCACTTATTAAGGTCCCTGCTAATATTATTCAGCAGGGGCATGTAGTTCACAGTAAATAATTCCCTGGTCTTGGGGGTAAGGAATATGCCAAGATATTGCATTTTCTGGTTTTGCCAGCTAAAGGGCATCGATTCTTTCAAAGCTGTAACGGTATGTGCTGGAGTTGAGATATTTAACATTTCTGATTTTAAAAGATTAATTTTAAAGTTCGCTATTTGGCTATATATTTCCAGTTCTTGTAATACTGACGGGAGTGATATCTGCGGTTGTTGAATAAAAAAAAAAGAATGTCATCCGCGTAGGCTAACTTATGTTCTGTACTGCCTACTGTAACCCCCGAGATGTTATTATTACCTCCTATATTAATAAGGAGGGGCTCCAATGACAGGGCAAACAGTAATGGAGATAGTGGGCATCCTTGTCGTGTTCCATTATATAGGGAGAATTTAGCTGAGAGGACCCCGTTAATCTTAATCTGGGCGGTGGGGTTGTTATACAAGGCCATTATTCCCGTCAATAATCTAGGCCCCAGACCCATGGCTTGTAAAGTGATCCGGAGATAGTCCCAGTCAACTCTGTCAAATGCCTTTTCCGCATCCGTAGATAGGAACAGAGTGTGGTTCGATGATAAAGAGGCCTGGTGAATTAGGCTAATTGCTCTCTGGGTGCTATCTCTAGCTTCTCTGCTTGGGATAAAGCCTGTCTGATCTGGTGATATTAGTTGGGGGATCAGGCGATTGAGTCTAGTGGCCAGGATTTTTGCAAAAATTTTGATATGTGTTTAGTAACGATATCGGCCTATAGCTGCCGCATACGGTTACATCTTTACCTACTTTGGGGAACACAGATATATGTGCATGTAAGGTATCTGGTATTGGTGGCGTGCCCGTCAGGAGGGAGTTGAAGTACTTACATAAGGGTGGCAATAAGTGGATCTGGAATGTTTTAAAATATTGTAGTGTGAATCCGTCAGGGCCAGGACTTTTCCCTTTGGCCATGGCGGCAATCACTTGTTGTATCTCCTCTATACTTATGGTGGAATCCAAGTTTTCTGCCTGATCTTTGCTTATTGATGGTAGGGGTGTTGAGGCTAGGTAGGTCTGGATACGGGTTAAAGGTTTCTCTTTTGTTGCTGTATCGCCCTCGGATCTCACCCTATACAAGGCAGAGTAGAAGTCCCTGAATACGTTAGATATCAAGGGTGATGTATGTACCATTACGTCATGTTTAGTTTTAATCTTGGCTACAAAGTTTTTAGTTTGTCTATCTTTCAGGAGCTTAGTGAGGGGTTTCCCCGGTCTGTTACCTAATTCGTAAGAACTTTGTGATAAATAATAATTTTTTTTTTTTTAAATTCTTTATTTATAAACAGAGAGGTGAGAAACAGAGAGTACAATCATAATATATGGGTCACAAGACCTCAGAACAATTTCAATCCACAAACCCGACCGTAAAGTCATGACAGTAAATAGCTGAAAACAAAACAGAAATAAAAACCGGTGGAAGCATTGAGGTCATTTCTAAAGCAGATGTAGTCAACAATATTCGTATTTTCCGCCATGTCAGGTGTTAATGAAGTTCTCTTCTTCTCATCCCCTAAGGCATTTTATATTTTTATAA
>NW_017309429.1:76510-78541 GCF_000935625.1 Nanorana parkeri
ACCCTGGGTCTGCAGAGCTCTAGGCTTTAGCTACTGCTCGGTGCCATGTCCAGGCCACGCCCCGTGATAAATAATTTAAAGATTTTTTATATTTAGGAGGATAGTTCCTCCTTCAAGACCTCCCTAGCGTTTGTTAAGTCTTTCAACGCTGAGGCTGTCAGGGTTCTTTTATGGATCTGTTCTAGTCCAGTTACTTTTGCTATCAGTTCCTTTACTTTATGGGCATGGTCCTTCTTTTTAGAGAGCCCTGAGAGATGAGGGACCCTCTAATTGTGGCCTTGTGGTCTTCCCACACAATGCCTGGCGATTCTTCACCCGCAGCATTTTCCACATAGTAATGGGAGAGATCTTTTGAAATGGCCATCACTATGCTGTCATCCCACAAAAGAGATTCATTCAACCTCCATGTGGGCGGCGTATGCCTGTCCCCAGTGAGCTTCACAATTGCCATCACCGGTGCATGATCCGAGATGGTGGAGTTTAGAATGGTTACATCCTGTACAATTCCCAGATGATAGTGGTCCACCAGTATATAATCTAGTCGTGTGTAGGTGTTGTGCACCGCCGAATAGGCAGTGTAGTCCCTAACTCTGGGATGATGTATTTTCCATATATCTATCAATTGCAATGCGTGTAACATGGTTTTAAATGACTTAAGTCTCTTATAGGCTATATGCGAGCGTCCTGTAGTTGAATCTAGGGAGGGGTCTATATGGATATTAAAGTCTCCTGCATATATCGTTGTTCCTTCCTGGTAGTCTCATAAGAGGCGGAGTGTCTTACAGAGGAAAATAGTCGAGGCCTTGTTAGGAGCGTATATCGAGGCGAGTGTAAACATCTGTTTATCAATCGTTCCTTTGATAAAGAGGTATCTTTACTGGATCTGCCAGTGTGGATACATGGCTAAACTGTACGTTCCTTTGGATGCCGATCGCCACCCCTCTCGAATTAGACGAGTCCGAGGTACTGTAAAACCACGTCGGGTAGTAAAGTGAGGTTAAGCGTACATGTGTATGGTGGGATAAATGTGTTTCCTGCAAGAAAACTATATCACAGCGTTGGCTCCGTAGCTCGTGCTGTATGTGGTGTCTTTTCGCCGGGGTGTTAAGGCCCCTAACGTTGTAAGTTATTATATTGTAGTTAGCCATCGGCATATAAGGAATCAGTACAGTTTTTGCCACTTACTTCCATACCGGTCGGCCCCCTGGGGAATACTGTAGGGAAAAAAGAAGCAGACGGGGTGGGGAAAAAGAAAAAAGAAGGAAGAGAAGAGAAAAAGAAAAACAAAACAAAAAAAAGGAAAAAAAAAAAAAGTGTGTCAGTACTACCCTGCTGTGTCGTCTTCTCCGTCTGCTTCAGCCACTCCATGTCACAGCCTAGTCATCTGCTCCATTCTGACCTCTTCTCCCGCTGAATGGCCGATTGGATGATGACAGGCTTCCTCACCAGTCACTCCTGACTGGTGAGGAAGCCTGTCAATCATCCAATCGGCCAATCAGCGGGAGAAGAGGTCAGAATGGAGCAGATGACAGAGGAGGTCACGGCCATCTTGCTTCATTGAAGACGCGATGGAGGTCCTGTGTGCGGCGGATTCGGGTCCCTGAAGATGGCGGACGCGGCACAGGTACTCGTTTTATGTATCGGAGTATTTGCACGAGTACGTTATGGGCCCAGGCACTAAACAGAACACTGCAAGTCAACAAGAGCCGCATCTAAGCTACTGAAAGATGGCAAGCAGTTCAAATATGAAGTTTGCAATCGCAAAGCTCAACAATACGAACCACCAGCTATGGAAGCTCAAGCTTGAAATGCTGCTAAGCAAAGATGGCTTGTGGCAAATACTGAGTACAGACAGACCCACTAATGGGCCCACAGAGGAATGGGATAAGAAGAAGAACAGGCAAGCAAAAGCAATTATAAAAGTCTGCTAGCGGAAGACGAGCAGCTCATCCACATAGGAAAAGAGAATGCAGCTAAACAGGGGCGGACTGGGCCGGGGGGGCAGGGTGGCAACTGCCCCCCAAGCCTCTT
>NW_017309429.1:81576-82739 GCF_000935625.1 Nanorana parkeri
AAGTTGCTGCACCATGGGCCTCTTGGTTGTACTTGCCCCCTTGGTTAAAAGTTGCCAGTCAGCCCCTGCAGCTAAATGTATGTGGACTGCTTTAACAAAAACTGCATAAGTGTTCAAACCTAAAACAGTAAACTATATCTGCTATATAAGATGAGGCTAGAAAAAAGGCCAGGAAATGTGTGCACATGTGAATGCCATGCTGAGAATCGTATGTGCAGTTGGAGAGGAAATTACAGATAACCATGTTGTAGCATTACTGCTATGCAGCCTTCCAGAGTCATACAATGCTCTTATTAACGCTCTAGAAACCAGACCTGAGCAGGAAATAACACTAGAATATGCCAAAGGAGAAATGAATCAATGAATATGACATATAGAAAGAAAATATGCCCAGTGAAGAAAACGAGAAAGCCCTTAAGGTGCATAAGAGCACACAGCAAAACAAAGAAAGCAGAGCGTGTGTTCGCTGTAAAAAGACTGGTCACCTGGAAAAGCACTGTTCAATCTGGAAAGCCGAGCAGCAAAGGCGAGAGGCACATAGGCGTCTCTACAGGGGGGGCAATCCCCCCCCCCTAGGTTATTCCTTGACATGCAGTTACAAAAACAATCACTATCTCTGGATACGCAATCGTGTAACCAGGGATAGTGACAGATTCCTAACTGCATGTAATCCTTTCACATATGATTACAGGCAGTGTGCAGGCATTTACATGCAGCAGCTGTCACCCAATCATTAATTTGAATGGGTGACAGTTGCCGCTTGTAACATGTACAGACATTAACACTTGTACCGTATATAGTAGTGGCCCCCGACTAAATTGAGTTTGAGACCCCTGCTGTACGGGCTCCTCAGCACTCGGCAACCACTTGTATCTTCCTCAGCCCACCCCCAGTTGCTATTGGCTAAGAGGGAGAGTGCAGCACTGCCATTGGCTGCTCATGTATTTTAGCAGAGTAGGGACAGAGAAGACGCATCAAGGCTGCTTGGGGCTTAACATGGGAGAAACATCGCCCCCCACCACCCGGAGAGGAAGAAGAGGGCATGACAAGAGCACATGATCTAGTACATCAAGACTGTAAGTCCCTTTCTATCCTACACCGTTGTCCATTCGCACTTTGCGTTACATTGCTGTCCTCCGCACTCTGCGCTACATTGCTGTCCT
>NW_017309430.1:0-546 GCF_000935625.1 Nanorana parkeri
TAGAAGCTTTAACATGTTCATGAAGAGATTTCCAACACTCCGAGATCCGATGATCTCCGGTGATCCCGCCGTGGAGCTCCTTCTTCAGTCACTTCCTGTTACAGGGTGACAACGCTCTCTCCCTGTCTCACAATGGTGGTCCTGTGTAGTCACCCGGTCTCATGCGCGCCCCCCTGGTGGACACTCTAACCGATTCTCCTGATGGATCATGAAGAAGAAAATACCTTTATAATGGTGTGCCAACATGTCGTCCCGGCCTCTGGTGAACTACAAGTGTCAGAATGCCCCCCCTGAGCCTCACTGACTGTGACTCAATACAGGCGGCCTGTGAGGGAGACTTCCCGCGGCGCCTCCCTTTGTTTTGTATGTTGGGAGCTGTCCGTGGTACTTCCCTGTGTGTACTGGATATGAGCCACGGCCCTCCAGCTGTGATGAAACTACAATCCCCATCATGCATCTGCTTCTGGAAGTCATGCCTGTGGCAGAGTCTTGCAATGCCTCATGGGACTTGTAGTTCCTCAGCAGCTGGGGGGGGGGGGGGGGCGG
>NW_017309430.1:611-2657 GCF_000935625.1 Nanorana parkeri
ACTCTGAATGAACAGAGCTTGCACTCTAACAGGCACATGGAGCGATACAGACGGGCAGAGTTTTGGCGGCAAATGTAGTTTGGTGGTGAATCAGTCGCTGTCCGTCCAAACACATTCACCAGGAAGTTTCACCTGCAGCCAATGTGTGGTGAATGTAAAATGAATGGCTTCATGAGTGCGCCCCCTAGTGTTGGTGTCCACATAAATCAGCTGTGATTGGTGATGAGTGAACTGAGGAGGAGGGGAAGGGTCCCTGAATCCTGACAGAAACTTGGGTTCTGGAAATGTCCAAGTGAACCGGCCCCGGGGGAGGGCGGGGCTGCCTGTGACCCGCATGGCATCATTGGTTCATTTCAGGCATGGAGGTTCAGCGTCACATGTGGGCGTTACCTATGCAAATACATCCTCACTAGCACCGCCCACTCCTCCTGACTGATACCCTCTCATCGAGGCACTTTCAGATTTGCATAACTCCTCCCACTGCTTGCATCAGGGATGAGGGCTCTTGCATCAGGGACAGTCAGGCATCCCCGCCCCTTTCATTCATTGGATTTCAATTCTGTCAATCATGGAGGCTCAGCGTCACATGTGGGTGTTACCTATGCAAATACAGCCTGCCTGGGAACGCCCACTCCTCCAGACTGATATCCACTTATCAAGGCATTTTGATATTTGCATAACTCCTCCCTAGAGCCGGCCCACTTCTTGCAGCAATGGCTGTTGAGAGATGTACAGAGGCCGGGTGCTGGGATGTTTTTCAGGAAGCTGTGTGCGGCACCCAGCAGGCCCCTCCCACCAACCATGATCTGCCTGCATTGTATAGAGAAGCAGAGAGACCCGGTGATGACAATATAGAACAATATCGTTATCATGTTGGCGAGCGGGGGAGGGGAAGCGGGGAAGTGAAATATACGCGGAATAAACTTCAGGTTTTTTTTAATTTCTTTTACAGTTTTTATTCATTATCAGACTTTTTAATACTCCGTAAATCTCTCCGCGGCGACTGAAGACGAATCGTCGGTCAGTGAGGAACCCGCGGCGCCCCCCTGGCGGCAGGGCTGCAGTTTCGGGGGAAAGGAAGTTGGAGTTTTATCGCACATCCAATTTGTTTTTTTGATCGAACTTCACGGCAACCAATCAGAGCCGACACCTGGGATAAATGCAGCAAAAGCCGGACTCCGATTGGCTGCCCTCAGTTATCACACACCGTGGAAGCGATGTGACATCCTCCATGCTGATGAGGCTTGGCAGGCGCTGACGTCTGATAAATGGCGGAGCAAAGAAGTCATTAAAACCCGAACGTGAGAGACTGGACGGAGCAACGGCGCCACCTAGTGGATGAGTGACAGACTGCAGAGACACCACACTGCAGGCAGGAGGAAACATTTCCTCAGTCTCCCCTCCCCCCAGTGATCAGTCTGCTGCAGGCAGGAGGAAGCATTTCCTCAGTCTCCCCTCCCCCAGTGATCAGTCTCCTGCATGGAGGAGGAAGCATTTCCTCAGTCTCCCCTCCCCCAGTGATCAGTCTGCTGCAGGCAGGAGGAAGCATTTCCTCAGTCTCCCCTCCCCCAGTGATCAGTCTGCTGCAGACAGAAGGAAGCATTTCCTCAGTCTCCCCTCCCCCAGTGATCAGTCTGCTGCAGACAGAAGGAAGCATTTCCTCAGTCTCCCCCTCCCCCAGTGATCAGTCTGCAACATTGTAACTTTGTATTGAGTCACAAGGTGAGAGGCTGCAGCAGGGGGCTGATCCGTGTCAGACATTTGTCATTTACATGTCTCTGTCATCTCTGAGCCGGCATCTCATGACGCTGGATGATTACAGATGGCGCCGTCCTTCTGGAGAGAAAAGCAGATGAGGATATTGTCGGGGGGAGTCCCGAGAAGACTCAGATGAAAGGTGACTTTTCGGACCCCCGCAGAGCAGAGACATGAGATGTTCCTTCGTTGTGTGGCTTTGTGTCCCCGCTGTAGAATCCTTTTTTCACTTCCTGTGTAGACAGACGGGGGCCCCAGGCAAGGACCGCCGTGCTTTGTGCAGCACTCCGC
>NW_017309430.1:3002-3649 GCF_000935625.1 Nanorana parkeri
GGGCCCGCCCCCCCCCCCCCGCCGCCCTCTGCCCCAAGCACAGAGTCCTCATTGGTTGTTGCAGCCCACGGTAGGGGCGGAGCCATCCGTCTGTTTCTTGCGCCGCTTGTTGAGCTGAAGTTTATGGGGAGACACTGAAAAGGATAATGAGTAGGGGAAGACATGGGGGGCGCTATAGTTTATGGGGGGGGCTGTCAGGGGCCCTGTGATTTCTAATGGTGGCTCTGACAGGGACACTGGGATTACAGGAACAGGAAGTGACGGGAAATCTCCCCATGACGGCCATTTCAGAGGGAGGGTCAGCCTAGTCATGACACGTGCACTTTATATGTTAGAACGGAATGACGGATCAGTTTAAAGGGCCGGTAGATGTAACATGTATGTGACGTGTGTTGTACCGTGTGAGCCGTCATGTCAGGCAGGAGGCATGTGCTGTTTTTTGGGGGTCACAGAACGTCGGCTGATATCACCAAATATCGTCTCTTCTCCGGAAATCGCACGTTCAACTCTTTTACATAAACCCGGGAAACGTATTTCTGTGCAGTGGCCCTTTAAATGGCATTTTCATTTACATTCATAATGTCGCCGACAAGTGCCGAGGCGCACACACAGCTCGGCTCCATAAATACGTATATGTGTATGTACAC
>NW_017309430.1:4815-5572 GCF_000935625.1 Nanorana parkeri
TCTCACACACAGGGCAGCGTGATGCTGAAGGTGGTCTGGGCAGAACACATTGAGGGTTCACGGACAGTATTGGACAGCAATGGGGGGGAGACATTGTCCTCTCACCTTCACTTCATCCCAGTGCTCCTTATCTTCTTGCAGCACCCGGGCGGTGTGTAGGGGGGTCTGCGGGACGGCCATAGATTGCTGAACAGAAAGAGAATAGAGACGTGGTGTTGTGATGGGGAGGTGCAGAGATGTGGAAGCGCACGTACCCCTCACTGCCTGCAGGTGGCGCCCTCCGCATGCCTCCCATGGAAGGTACACGGTGTGCTGGGATAATTGGGATTTGGCGGTTGGGGACTGAGCTAATGTTAGGAATTAAAGGTGTAAGTCCCCCTCTGCAGCTGGGAGAATAGTAACCAATCACAGGCATCGTGTCACCTGATCCGATATATATTACATTGTTATATTTATTATCCTATCACACCGTAGAGTGTCAATGACGTTTACTATTGGACATGCGCTCCACCGTTCTGCTCATTATAACTAATCCCTGTAGGAGTCCGGGGTCAGAGCTTACACGGGGTTAATGCCCATCTCCCCTTCCCCCCACATGACTGTGTAGAAGCTGTAATTGGCCACTCAGCACTGAGCAATGCATTGTGGGTAGCAGACAAGGTCACTTGCTCCCTCTGTACCCGGGTATTTCCGAGGGCCCCGACAGATGAACACAGTGGCAGGTGGAGTGTGTTGGAGGTATCAGGTGGGGGGGGGG
>NW_017309430.1:6623-7290 GCF_000935625.1 Nanorana parkeri
CTGGAGGTGGTCTGGGCAGAACACATTGAGGGTTCACGGACAGTATTGGACAGCAATGGGGGGGAGACATTGTCCTCTCACCTTCACTTCATCCCAGTGCTCCTTATCTTCTTGCAGCACCCGGGCGGTGTGTAGGGGGGTCTGCGGGACGGCCATAGATTGCTGAACAGAAAGAGAATAGAGACGTGGTGTTGTGATGGGGAGGTGCAGAGATGTGGAAGCGCACGTACCCCTCACTGCCTGCAGGTGGCGCCCTCCGCATGCCTCCCATGGAAGGTACACGGTGTGCTGGGATAATTGGGATTTGGCGGTTGGGGACTGAGCTAATGTTAGGAATTAAAGGTGTAAGTCCCCCTCTGCAGCTGGGAGAATAGTAACCAATCACAGGCATCGTGTCACCTGATCCGATATATATTACATTGTTATATTTATTATCCTATCACACCGTAGAGTGTCAATGACGTTTACTATTGGACATGCGCTCCACCGTTCTGCTCATTATAACTAATCCCTGTAGGAGTCCGGGGTCAGAGCTTACACGGGGTTAATGCCCATCTCCCCTTCCCCCCACATGACTGTGCAGAAGCTGTAATTGGCCACTCAGCACTGAGCAATGCATTGTGGGTAGCAGACAAGGTCACTTGCTCCCTCTGTACCCGGGTATTTC
>NW_017309430.1:7346-19463 GCF_000935625.1 Nanorana parkeri
GGGGGGGCTGTGTAATAAGAGAACCTGTCACTTTGGCCTGAACGGTCCTCTGCTCTCTGTGTATTGGGAACCGCTGTCAGTACTTCCGATAGGGAACGGGGCCCGGCTGTCACACTGAGAGCCAGCCGGGCCCCGAATCTAATAGTGGGCTGGGAGTGTGACAGCTTGGACCTGCAGAGTACAGGAGAGGGTCCTGCCACCCCCCCCTATCATTGGAGGCTATCCTGCATCAAGTTCTAAGCTAAGAAGGAGATACTGGGGATGCCAGAGGACGCTGCCCTCTGAAAATGCTGCTTTGCTGGCTGCCGTACTGGTTAATGGCTTTAATACTGTTTGAGTCTCTAACCCAGAACGAGTATACACACATAAAGCTCTGACTCTACTCTCTGTGTTCTCGTTCCAGGGCAGCGACGGCCAATGTCGTCATCAGAAACAGCCAGAAAAGAGCATTTCCTGGAGGGGTTCAGCAATGGCGGCCTCCATGTCACTGTGCCAGGCTCGGTCAGGACAGGTTCCCTTTGAAGTTTCTCTGCGACCTGTCTGTATCTCACTCCTCATCCCCGTTCACAGCTTCCAGGTCAGAGGGACATAAAAGGGGACCCGAAATCCCCCCTCCAGGGGGCCCGGATAGGAGCCGGACTTACGTTGATCCACGCATGGTTCATGAACTGCGTGATGGTCATCCGCTCCGTCGGGTCCGTCCGCAGGAGATGGCGAATCATCTGCTTAGCTGTCAGACAACAAAAAAAAAACCAAAGAGATGAGGAGAAGGCGGCAGAAGGTCCGTGGGGATGGGGGGGGAGGGGGGGTATTGTAATCCCTATGAGGCTTCTACTGCTTTCTGGGGCTCTGTTAGAGAGATTTCCCCTCACTTCCTGTCCTGCTGACAACGTTCTACCAGACAGGAAGTGATGAAATGCCTCCAACAGCAACACAGACAAAAATAAAAAAAAAAAGGTTTTGGGTGGACATGCACTTTAACCACTTGAGGATTTTGAATGTAGAAGATACATCCCAAAAACGTCCTGCCGCCCCCTCCCCCTTCATCATCGCCACTATTACCGCCGGCCGTTACCAGCTTTCATAACGCCGCCGTTCCTGTGTACAGTGACACTTACTGACAGTCTGCGTCATCGAGGAAATACAATGTGACAATGTGTTGTGTCACCGGATCTATTTCATGTCAGACGTGACCCGCTATATGAAATCCACTTTAACCCTTAATAACCCCACTTAGCCAAAATCAGGGCTTTTCCCCATTGTTCTCCTAAGGGTCACGGGAGTACAGGGGCGTCCTCCCGTCACCCAAAGCTCAGTATATAGGGAGCTACAGCTCGCCGTATACTGAGACGCCGCAGCCAGAGCGGATCCCGACAATTATGTCTGGATCCGCCCAGCTGCGTGAGTGACAGCTGGCTCCGCCTATCTAGAGGCAGAGCCAGCTGTACCCGCCCCCTCCCCCGTCCGTTCCGCCAGTCAGCGCTGGCAGATCGGAGCGGGGAGGGGGGGAATCCAGCCCATCCCCCTGTCACGGCAGAGAGCAGTGACAGGACTGATTTGGGTCAAAGCTCAGACTGGTTCAATGGGTCGCACCGGGGAGGCTGCGGATCAGCGCGGTTTCCACGCGGATTTGGTGTGTTTTTAATTGCGTTTCGGCGC
Organism: Nanorana parkeri; assembly: GCF_000935625.1. Classification (NCBI taxonomy): domain Eukaryota; kingdom Metazoa; phylum Chordata; class Amphibia; order Anura; family Dicroglossidae; genus Nanorana; species Nanorana parkeri. Next base: position 9,006 of record NW_017309430.1, read on the forward strand.
TGAAAAAATGCCCAAAACCACGCTGGTCAGCGCAGCAAAAAAAGGGTCAGGGAGCAATTCGCATAGCGCAGGGAGCCGCGCGGTCGCATGAACGGTCCCCGTAGCAATGTATGGGATCGTTCACATTGGCGCATCCACGCGGACCAAATCCGCACGGCCGAACCCGCCCCGGTGTGAGCGGGGGGGCCCTGACATGGGGGGAGGGGGAACACTCGGGACACATTCTTCATCCTTTAAATCAAGATCCTACTGACACCATGACAACCCATTCACTTCTATTCACCCCCCTTACAGAGCAGGTGTCGCTGTGTCCACCCTTCCATCACTAGGTCGTGGCAGCCTGGCTCATGCAGGAGCACAGCAGGGAAAGCTCCCGCTGAATTGTGGGGCTCCTGACTTATTTTTATACTCTTCCTATTTATCTTCGGAAGCTCCCTGCAGGATCTTTATTTCTTTACAGGAACCTGTTCTGAACAATGGTCTCTGAGCCTGCTGGACCCCGTGGGGGGGGGGAAGGGGGGGTTCCTCGTACCTTCCTCCGATACGTCCTTCCATTCCGGTACTGGAAACTCGTACTGCCCCATCCTGATCCTCTTCTTCATTCCAGGGGAGATGGCCTGGCCGGTGTTGGAGTAGAAGGGGGGGTATCCGCACAGTCTGGGGAGAGAGGAGAACATAAGACCGGAAGGATGGGAAATGATTTGTAGGGCTGACGGCGCCGCTTCTCGGTGATGACAGCCATCCGGATTATCACAACGTGAAGACGGAGAAGGGAAAGGCGCCGCGCCTGATGGAGATATGTTGGCGGCGCGGAATTATTTTCACCTTTGCTAAGCAAGGAATTAAAGCCGAAGTCTAATCTGCTTATATTTCACCTTCACTTGGTTCCCCCCTCCCCCGCTCATCGACACGATATTGACATTTATATATATATAAAACCTTTCCCTTCTCGTGACATACCTTCATTCCGACATTATCCCGGGGTCTCTGTGCCGCTCTATGCAATGCCGGCAGATCACAGCTGGCGGGAGGGGCCGGCAGTACTCCTCTCAAGAGACCTCAGCCCAAATGCAAGCAGTGTGGGCGGGCTCTAGGGAGGAGTTACGCGCCGTGGATGGGTGGTGCGTCCATCGGACGGATTGGACGTTCATGGGTGCATTTGCATACAGAACGCCCGACCCCTTGTAACGCCCACGTGTGATGCTGAGCCGGCGTGATTGGAAGAACTGAAATCCCAGTGAATGAAAGGGGCGGGGCCAGGGACAGTCAGGCTGCGGAGGAAAGGGGAAAGGAGGCGGAGCTCTATCTGACATGCTGCAGCTTGTAGTGCACATTGTGAGGAGCTTCCAGTGATATCAGAGGAAGAGGTACAACTGTGCAAGACTCCATGTTCCTTGGTGCTCTCGGCTCCCGCTAAAGCCATTATAGTGAATATAATATACAAATATATATGTATATAACGTTTCTGGACACCTGACCGCCACACCTATATGAGCTCATTAGACATAACATTCCAGAAACATGGCCATAAATATGGAGTTGTCCCCCTCCTCCCCCCATGGGCATGATTATGGAGTTGCCCCCTTTGAGGCTATTCCATCCCCCACTCTTCTGGGAAGACTTTGCACAAGATTTTGGAGGGTGTCTGTGGGAATTTGTCCCATTTGTGAGGTCAGGTGGTGGTGCTGGATGAGAAGACCCGGCTCACAATTGGAGTTCCATCATCCCAAAGGTGCTCAGTAGGGTTGAGGTCGGGGCTCTGTGCAGGACACTCGGGTTCCTCCACCAAGCTGGCCACATCATGTCTTTATGGAGCTTTGTACAACAGAACTCAATCATTCCTGTGGAACATCTACTGTGTGTTCCATAAGGTGTTCCTGAGCTCCATGGAGTTGAGGTCCGGGGCTCTGGTGTGGAGGAACTTGAGTGGTCTTCACAAGCTGGTGACACCGTGTCTGTATGGAGCTGGCTCTGTACACAGGGGACAGTCATGGGGGGGACAGAAAAGGGTCTTCACCAAACTGTGTACACAATTGTGCTCCTCCAGTCTTGTGGTCAATGTCTTTGTATGATGGAGGATGGACATGACCTTCACTGGAGACCCCTAAACCCCATCATTGGAGACCCCTAAACCCCATCATTGGAGACCCCTAAATCCCATCATTGGAGACCCCTAAACCCCACCATTTGGGGGGATCTCCATGTACTTAGGCCATAGCCTGACAGTTATGGTGGAACAGAAGGGCCTTCACTAAAGTGTTACCACAAGGCTGGAGGGGAACAACTGCCCTTTATTCCAAAGGTGTTCAGTCGGGTTGAGGTCGGGGCTCTGGTGTGGAGGAACTTGCGTGGCCTTCACAAGCTGGTGACACCATGTCTGTATGGAGCTTTGTACACAGGGGACAGTCATGGGAGGAACAGAAAAGGGTCTTTACCAAACTCTGACCACAAGGCTGGAAGAGCCCAATTGTCTACAATGTCTTTGTATGATGGAGGAGGAACAGAACCTTCACTGGAGACTCCCTGACCTCCGTCTGGATTCCTCATACATTTGGACACATGATTAAGGGGGGGGGGAGAGCAACGATGACCAGAAAACAAAGACGGGAACCTTCTGCTTTATACTTACAGGATATACATAATGACCCCCAGTGACCACATGTCACATGACTTGTCATACTTCTCCGGGCCCAGAACCTCTGGAGCTGCAGGAAGATGAGAGGAAACATAGAGATGAGGACGGAGGAGTCCAGTTCAGAGGACAAAAACTCTACTGGTCAGCATGAGAGAAATCCCGGGGAGGTCACAATATACAGCAGCAGGGAACATTGTATCATTAAAAAGTAATTCTTGATCTCCAGTCAGTGACTTTGCCTGGGCTGAGATGATGTCATCAGTCTGCTGCAGGCAGGAGGAAGCATTTCCTCAGTCTCCCCTCCCCCAGTGATCAGTCTGTGGTAGGCAGGAGGAAGCATTTCCTCAGTCTCCCCTCCCCCAGTGATCAGTCTGCTGCAGGCAGGAGGAAGCATTTCCTCAGTCTCCCCTCCCCCAGTGATCAGTCTGCTGCAGGTCCCCTCCCCCCACTCACCCACATAGTACGGCGTGTAGCAGGGCGTCTGCAGTGCGTTCTGTATGGTGGTCTCCTTGGAGAAGCCGAAATCTGTGATCTTCAGCTCGGCGTTGCTATCCTTGGAGGTGTAGAGGAGATTCTCGGGCTGAGGGGGAGGGGCGGGAGGGGACACCGACATGTAAGGTGAATATCAGACACTCGGGAACACTCAGCACGCATAGGACGGGGCGCAGCGACTGACCTTAACGTCTCGGTGAGCGATGTCCAGCCCGTGGAGGTGTTGTATGGCCAATCCGATGTCACGCATGATTTCCGACGCCTCTGGAGGATCAAAAATTAAATTTTATCTCAAATCCGACCTAAAACCAGCCGTCCTAATTGTGTTTTACCCTCATTAATCCCAAAATAAAATGTTCCCATTACCTAAATAAATGGAGACATATCAAGCTCATCACTGAGGCACGAGTCACTCCACGTCTCTGGTACAGGGATGCCATTAGGTACTTGTGAGGCTGCTGGTGACTTATCTATCCATCCCAGCACAGGGATGCGGGAGCTCCTCATAATGGGCACAGCGGGTGTACAGACCCGGGAACTCAGCACAGGGATGGTGGGAGCTCCTCATAATGGGCACAGCTGGTGTACAGACCCGGGAACTCAGCACAGGGATGGTGGGAGCTCCTCATAATGGGCACAGCGGGTGTACAGACCCGGGAACTCAGCACAGGGATGGTGGGAGCTCCTCATAATGGGCACAGCGGGTGTACAGACCCGGGAACTCAGCACAGGGATGGTGGGAGCTCCTCATAATGGGCACAGCGGGTGTACAGACCCGGGAACTCAGCACAGGGATGGTGGGAGCTCCTCATAATGGGGACCCAGGAATTCAGCAAAGGGATCTTACCAAGAGAGTCCTTATGAAATCCACAACTAGATGGGAACTGTAAGGGGGTTAAACCCCCTCCCCCCACACACACGGCACTCACCAAACATTGATATATCAGATTTATTTGGAATTACCCCTTAAAAATAAGCAGGTCACATACATTTTATTTACCTCTTTCTGTAAATGCCTGGTCACCTCTCTTCTGGATGCGAGTAAAGAGCTCCCCTCCCTGCATGCTAAAATATATAACACATTACAACGATTAGGAAGGGAAGGGAGGAAGAAAGATGGGAGGGAGGAGGAAAGAGAGGGAAGGAAGGGAAAAAAGATAGGAGCTGGGAAGGAATTTTTAAATCTCATTGGATAGACTAAAAATAAAAATACATTACTATCCTCTGGTTTTAACTTTGTGAATTGAGCCCTTTCAAGAGGCAGGTAATTACAGAACGGACTACTGTGCTCGGCTATAAACAGATTATCCTAATGTGCAGATTGGAGTCCTGATAGAGACCCCACATCCTCTCCTAAAGGTGGCCATACACTTTACAACCATCCAAAGACCTTAGTCTTCCAATGGTTGTAAAGTAATTTTAAAAACGTACGATCCACCCATCTTAGGCAGATTTTCGGCTGGTTTTCTAGCGTGCTCCTTAGACAAAATTTTCAGGTGGTGGGGGTCCTCTCCGCACACCTTACAGCAGTCCTGGCCAAATAAGAACGGTGGTGCTCGCACTGACTATCACGGATGGCACCGTAGTGTCCAACCTACCACTCCATTACGATGAGCAGGCATCTCTTCCCACGATGGATGTTCTCATACACGTCCTGGACACCCACAATATGAGGTCCTCCTGACGCTCTGATGTGATATTCCACTTCCCGCCGAGCCTTGGGACTGTCGTGCAGAATCTGAGAGGAGAGGAGAGAGAGGGGATTATGGGAAAGTTATGAATACATAACCTGCATACCTGCATCAAAAAACATTAAAAAGACTCAACGTAGGTCCCTTATACCACTGATTAGTTAAGCCAAAGGACAAAAGATGTGATACATATTGCAGCGTATCAGTCCCTAGATGAGCTGACTACATTAGTTTTCTTTTTCCAAGCTTTTTCCTATTATTTCCCCCTGGCAGTAACACACTTCCTGTCCTAGGGAGACAACATTTGCTCGCTGTATAGTGTGTAAGAAGTAGCAATGCCCCCCCCCCCCCTATTGATTACTGTAACGGGGAGAAGGGGTGTCTGATGTAGCTCACAGAGGCCCTCAGCCCTAAAAAGAGTGACATCAGACATCAGCTAACTGATGTCACTTTGTGTTGCAGCATCTGTCCAGCATCCAACTTGATAATAGTCGGGGAAAGACAGAAATTCCTATATATCAAAACAATAGTATGGAGCTGATGTATACATACATCAGCTGTACAAGCTGCTATGGTAAAAAAATGACACATTGTTTATAAACGTTGATCAGAGGGGAGATAGAGAGATACAAAGTAACATTGTATATAAACATTGATCAGAGGGGAGATAGAGAGATACAAAGTAACATTGTATATAAACATTATTCAGAGGGAGATAGAGAGATACAAAGTAACATTGTTTATAAACATTGATCAGAGGGGGAGATAGAGAGATACAAAGTAACATTGTATATAAACATTGATCAGAGGGAGATAGAGAGATACAAAGTAACATTGTTTATAAACATTGATCAGAGGGGGAGATAGAGAGATACAAAGTAACATTGTTTATAAACATTGATCAGAGGGAGATAGAGAGATACAAAGTAACATTGTTTATAAACATTGATCAGAGGGAGATAGAGATACAAAGTAACATTGTTTATAAACATTGATCAGAGGGAGATAGAGAGATACAAAGCATCTTTAAACTAACACTGATCAAAATAGACAAAGTTGTTGCTGAATAAACAATAAAGATTGATCTGGTCAGTCGGGGAGCTCAGAGAGCTGAACTGGCTGAGGATGAAGGTGGAAGCTCTGTGGGTTACCCTTTTAAAAACAGATCAGCTACTGCAGGTTTATCTCTCCTGTGACAGGTGCTCTTTGTATCCCTTATTCTTTGTATAAGTCATATAATAGTTAACATATTTATCCTCACATGTTACATAAACCAGCATTATGCTCAGCGGCCTTGTGAGAGCGGCTGACAAGATGGAATAATATGAAGTGTAGACACGGCTGCAGATAAATATGTGTTTATGTCTGTTACTGTTCAGGTCAGGGCGAGCGACCCGCGGAAAGAAGAAAAGAACATTTGTACGGACAAAAAAATGGCTCCAATCCGCGCATTGTGTTCTTCGCTCATATTCAGAATACCCCCCCTCCCCCCCGGTGCTTTGACGCCATCAGCTCTCATGCTGTTGCTATGTAGAAAATTACAGGGAATGTTTTCCTGAGTGCTGCAAGTGCATTGTGTGTATGAAGAGGGGGAACACGGAGCAACAACAGGGAACAAAATGTGAGAAAAACATTGTTTACATTGTTACTGATACACTGAAATACTGCACTGCTGGAGGACTCTGCTCCTTCCTCTATGACTCTCCTCTCCTGGAATACTCTGCTCTGCTGGAGGCCTCTGCTCCTTCCTCTATACCTCTCCTCTCCTGATATACTCTGCTCTGCTGGAGGCCTCTGCTCCTTCCTCTATACCTCTCCTCTCCTGATATACTCTGCTCTGCTGGAGGCCTCTGCTCCTTCCTCTATACCTCTCCTCTCCTGATATACTCTGCTCTGCTGGAGGCCTCTGCTCCTTCCTCTATACCTCTCCTCTCCTGATATACTCTGCTCTGCTGGAGGCCTCTGCTCCTTCCTCTATACCTCTCCTCTCCTGATATACTCTGCTCTGCTGGAGGCCTCTGCTCCTTCCTCTATACCTCTCCTCTCCTGATATACTCTGCTCTGCTGGAGGCCTCTGCTCCTTCCTCTATACCTCTCCTCTCCTGATATACTCTGCTCTGCTGGAGGCCTCTGCTCCTTCCTCTATACCTCTCCTCTCCTGATATACTCTGCTCTGCTGGAGGCCTCTGCTCCTTCCTCTATACCTCTCCTCTCCTGATATACTCTGCTCTGCTGGAGGCCTCTGCTCCTTCCTCTATACCTCTCCTCTCCTGATATACTCTGCTCTGCTGGAGGCCTCTGCTCCTTCCTCTATACCTCTCCTCTCCTGATATACTCTGCTCTGCTGGAGGCCTCTGCTCCTTCCTCTATACCTCTCCTCTCCTGATATACTCTGCTCTGCTGGAGGCCTCTGCTCCTTCCTCTATACCTCTCCTCTCCTGATATACTCTGCTCTGCTGGAGGCCTCTGCTCCTTCCTCTATACCTCTCCTCTCCTGATATACTCTGCTCTGCTGGAGGCCTCTGCTCCTTCCTCTATACCTCTCCTCTCCTGATATACTCTGCTCTGCTGGAGGCCTCTGCTCCTTCCTCTATACCTCTCCTCTCCTGATATACTCTGCTCTGCTGGAGGCCTCTGCTCCTTCCTCTATACCTCTCCTCTCCTGATATACTCTGCTCTGCTGGAGGCCTCTGCTCCTTCCTCTATACCTCTCCTCTCCTGATATACTCTGCTCTGCTGGAGGCCTCTGCTCCTTCCTCTATACCTCTCCTCTCCTGATATACTCTGCTCTGCTGGAGGCCTCTGCTCCTTCCTCTATACCTCTCCTCTCCTGATATACTCTGCTCTGCTGGAGGCCTCTGCTCCTTCCTCTATACCTCTCCTCTCCTGATATACTCTGCTCTGCTGGAGGCCTCTGCTCCTTCCTCTATACCTCTCCTCTCCTGATATACTCTGCTCTGCTGGAGGCCTCTGCTCCTTCCTCTATACCTCTCCTCTCCTGATATACTCTGCTCTGCTGGAGGCCTCTGCTCCTTCCTCTATACCTCTCCTCTCCTGATATACTCTGCTCTGCTGGAGGCCTCTGCTCCTTCCTCTATACCTCTCCTCTCCTGATATACTCTGCTCTGCTGGAGGCCTCTGCTCCTTCCTCTATACCTCTCCTCTCCTGATATACTCTGCTCTGCTGGAGGCCTCTGCTCCTTCCTCTATACCTCTCCTCTCCTGATATACTCTGCTCTGCTGGAGGCCTCTGCTCCTTCCTCTATACCTCTCCTCTCCTGATATACTCTGCTCTGCTGGAGGCCTCTGCTCCTTCCTCTATACCTCTCCTCTCCTGATATACTCTGCTCTGCTGGAGGCCTCTGCTCCTTCCTCTATACCTCTCCTCTCCTGATATACTCTGCTCTGCTGGAGGCCTCTGCTCCTTCCTCTATACCTCTCCTCTCCTGATATACTCTGCTCTGCTGGAGGCCTCTGCTCCTTCCTCTATACCTCTCCTCTCCTGATATACTCTGCTCTGCTGGAGGCCTCTGCTCCTTCCTCTATACCTCTCCTCTCCTGATATACTCTGCTCTGCTGGAGGCCTCTGCTCCTTCCTCTATACCTCTCCTCTCCTGATATACTCTGCTCTGCTGGAGGCCTCTGCTCCTTCCTCTATACCTCTCCTCTCCTGATATACTCTGCTCTGCTGGAGGCCTCTGCTCCTTCCTCTATACCTCTCCTCTCCTGATATACTCTGCTCTGCTGGAGGCCTCTGCTCCTTCCTCTATACCTCTCCTCTCCTGATATACTCTGCTCTGCTGGAGGCCTCTGCTCCTTCCTCTATACCTCTCCTCTCCTGATATACTCTGCTCTGCTGGAGGCCTCTGCTCCTTCCTCTATACCTCTCCTCTCCTGATATACTCTGCTCTGCTGGAGGCCTCTGCTCCTTCCTCTATACCTCTCCTCTCCTGATATACTCTGCTCTGCTGGAGGCCTCTGCTCCTTCCTCTATACCTCTCCTCTCCTGATATACTCTGCTCTGCTGGAGGCCTCTGCTCCTTCCTCTATACCTCTCCTCTCCTGATATACTCTGCTCTGCTGGAGGCCTCTGCTCCTTCCTCTATACCTCTCCTCTCCTGATATACTCTGCTCTGCTGGAGGCCTCTGCTCCTTCCTCTATACCTCTCCTCTCCTGATATACTCTGCTCTGCTGGAGGCCTCTGCTCCTTCCTCTATACCTCTCCTCTCCTGATATACTCTGCTCTGCTGGAGGCCTCTGCTCCTTCCTCTATACCTCTCCTCTCCTGATATACTCTGCTCTGCTGGAGGCCTCTGCTCCTTCCTCTATACCTCTCCTCTCCTGATATACTCTGCTCTGCTGGAGGCCTCTGCTCCTTCCTCTATACCTCTCCTCTCCTGATATACTCTGCTCTGCTGGAGGCCTCTGCTCCTTCCTCTATACCTCTCCTCTCCTGATATACTCTGCTCTGCTGGAGGCCTCTGCTCCTTCCTCTATACCTCTCCTCTCCTGATATACTCTGCTCTGCTGGAGGCCTCTGCTCCTTCCTCTATACCTCTCCTCTCCTGATATACTCTGCTCTGCTGGAGGCCTCTGCTCCTTCCTCTATACCTCTCCTCTCCTGATATACTCTGCTCTGCTGGAGGCCTCTGCTCCTTCCTCTATACCTCTCCTCTCCTGATATACTCTGCTCTGCTGGAGGCCTCTGCTCCTTCCTCTATACCTCTCCTCTCCTGATATACTCTGCTCTGCTGGAGGCCTCTGCTCCTTCCTCTATACCTCTCCTCTCCTGATATACTCTGCTCTGCTGGAGGCCTCTGCTCCTTCCTCTATACCTCTCCTCTCCTGATATACTCTGCTCTGCTGGAGGACTCTGCTCCTTCCTCTATAACTCTCCTCTCCATACTCTGCAGGGTGGACCAGATCCAGCATGGGGTGTGTATATTTTTGTCCGCTCCAGGTTGCAGGTCCATCCCAGGAAGTCAGGTCAGGCAGCAGTTTGGCATAACTGTGGCACTCTGGCGCCGGCCCTGCGGTTCAGCAGATTCCTGGAATGGGTTTTGGGTCCCTAATCTGGTTCTCATCATGTGTGAGTGTCCAGAGGGACGTAGACGGAATTCCTGAGCGGCGATACAAACATCCGCAGCAAATATTTCATCTCCACTTATCCGAAGGTGACTCCCCCTCCCTCATCATCGGATAATGATTAAGCCATCGACACAAGCTGCTACTCATATAAAACTCAGCCGGTATCAAATGTGATTGAGAAAGTGCAGACGCCGTCTATGTGTCGCATGTCTCCGGCTGCCCATGAATGGGCAGATATAGGCTCATGGCATGGACGGTCCCATCGGACATCCACCAGTGAATTTGGCTTACACTATCTAAGGAGCTGTATGCAGGGCCGGGGCAGAGGGGTGGGCAGAAGAGGCGGCCGCCTTGGGCACTTCAATGAGGGGTGGGGGCGCAAAAATGTCAGGATCTGCAATCTATGCCACAGAAGTCACTCCCAGCTCATGCGAGGAGGGGGACACTTTGGGTGCTAAATGACCTGGTCCCGACAATGGTTGCATGGAGGCATCTATGGATGATGTGCCATTGAAGATGTCCATGTGAAGGGAATCCAGGAAGGGGGGGGG
>NW_017309430.1:19911-27273 GCF_000935625.1 Nanorana parkeri
GGGGGGGTTGTTAGGTAACATTTAGATCCTGCTGTGTGACTGACCAGGGCCAGCACACTGGCAGCATAGGGGCCCCAAAGGACAAGGGGCACAATAAGTGTAGTACCAGGCCCAGACCTTGTCTCTTCTAGGCCCTAACATGGTTGCCATGGGCCCCCCAATTTTATATACAGCCCTTTGCTAAGTGCCATCTCTCTAGTGCGGGTGTACAGTGCGGCACCTGAGCAGTCACTGAGCTCTTCTCTAGTGCGAGTGTACAGTGCGGCACCTGAGCAGTCACTGAGCTCTTCTCTAGTGCGAGTGTACAGTGCGGCACCTGAGCAGTCACTGAGCCCTTCTCTAGTGCGGGTGTACAGTGCGGCACCTGAGCAGTCACTGAGCCCTTCTCTAGTGCGAGACGTCACACACTCCATGCGTACGACCTCTAAAGGGAAAAGTGTAAACATGGAGGTTGGAAGTTCTGATGGGGATTTCCCAGCTTTGGAGTTCACCAGAACTGTGAGGACACGGGGGAAGTCCGACACAGAGAGACAAAGGACAATTGTCTCGGGTTCTCTGCGGTAAGAGCGGTGAGGCTGGGGAAGGATGTGAAGGGAAGTTACGATAAGACCCGCTGGCGGTTCTTTGGGCGGAGTGAACCTGCCACTGATTGCAGTGTTTGTGGATGTTGTGTAAGAGAACTGTCTGCGTTGCTCTGGATGACGACATTCTCCTCGTCTTACGTCACCTGACCCAAATCTTCACTGGTTCTGATGAGCAACACGGACAGAATTCCATTCGTCCACTTAGATCCACGAAGCCCGTAATTCCCGACGTACGTCCCCGGATTCCTGCGTCATGAAAACGCGGCAACAAAACACGTCAACAATAAACATGTCGTATCCATGTAACCGGCACCGCCCCCGTCACTTGGCCAGCAAGGCGACACGTCACGCCGGGGATATTAATAGCGCGGAAACATGACGGAGGCGAGAGAGGCGCTAAATATATATCACGAAAATATGTCCAGGCCCGGCGGTGCTGCGAACTGGAAGAGGCGCCACGGTCACAAGAGCTGACAATCCCGTCGGGAGAGATTTCACCCCAAAACAAGACGCTTTGTGTCCCGGCGGCCGGGACGTTCCATGACTTTGTATGTGAAAGTGATAAAGACGATGCAACGCGGGAAGGAGTGGACAATAACAGCTTCCATCAGACGTGTGCACTCTCTTCTCTGCTGAATGGACATTCGTAGGAAGTTCCTTACAATTCGGACATTCAGATCCATCCAAAAGGAAACTAAAATCAGACTTATGAATGTTCTCCGCCAATCACATGTTTTTGTGGCTGTTGGGGGGCTGCAGTACAGGTACGGTCATGTGACTACAGGAAGGATATGGGAAGTGTTAACTACACACATACACTATATTGCCTAAAGTATTGGGCCCCTCCCCCTCCCAATCATGTGATTCAGGTGTTCCTCCAATCCCCTCCATGGCCCCCGGTGTATAGGATGAGGCACCTCGGCGCGCAGACGCTTCTACAGACATTGGTGAGAGAACGGGTCGCTCCCAGGAGCTCAGTGACTACAAGCGTGGTGCCGTGATAGGTTGTCACCTGTGCAATAAGTCCGTCCGTGACATTTCCCGGCTACTAAATATTCCGCCGCGGTCACCTGTTACTGGGATTATAACAAAGTGGAAGCAACCGGGAACAACAGCAACTCAGCCAGGAAGTGGTCGGCCACGTCACATGACAGAGCGGGGTCAGCGCATGCTGAAGCGCACAGTGCGCAGAAGTCGCCAACTGTCTGCAGAGTCAATAGCTACAGACCTCCAAACTCCATGCGGCCGTCAGATTGGCACAACAACAGTGCGTAGAGAGCTTCATGGAACGGGTTTCCATGGCCGAGCAGCTGCATCCAAGCCGCACATCACCAAGTGCAATGGGGTTAGGTTAGAATTAAGGTTAGATTGTATATAAGTGTTAGCATTAGGTTTAATATTAGCGTTTAGTGTAGGACTGGCATTAGGGTTATGTTAGGGTTAGCAATAGGATAACCATTGGGGTTGGTGTCAGTATTGGGGTTGGTGTCAGTATTGGGCTCGGTGTCAGTATTGGGGTTGGTGTTATGGTTTGGGGTTGGTGTCAGTATTGGGGTTGGTGTCAGTATTGGGCTCGGTGTCAGTATTGGGGTTGGTGTCAGTATTGGGCTCGGTGTCAGTATTGGGGTTGGTGTCAGTATTGGGCTCGGTGTCAGTATTGGGGTTGGTGTCAGTATTGGGCTCGGTGTCAGTATTGGGGTTGGTGTCAGTATTGGGCTCGGTGTCAGTATTGGGGTTGGTGTCAGTATTGGGCTCGGTGTCAGTATTGGGGTTGGTGTCAGTATTGGGCTCGGTGTCAGTATTGGGGTTGGTGTCAGTATTGGGCTCGGTGTCAGTATTGGGGTTGGTGTCAGTATTGGGCTCGGTGTCAGTATTGGGGTTGGTGTCAGTATTGGGCTCGGTGTCAGTATTGGGGTTGGTGTCAGTATTGGGCTCGGTGTCAGTATTGGGGTTGGTGTCAGTATTGGGCTCGGTGTCAGTATTGGGGTTGGTGTCAGTATTGGGCTCGGTGTCAGTATTGGGGTTGGTGTCAGTATTGGGCTCGGTGTCAGTATTGGGGTTGGTGTCAGTATTGGGCTCGGTGTCAGTATTGGGGTTGGTGTCAGTATTGGGCTCGGTGTCAGTATTGGGGTTGGTGTCAGTATTGGGCTCGGTGTCAGTATTGGGGTTGGTGTCAGTATTGGGCTCGGTGTCAGTATTGGGGTTGGTGTCAGTATTGGGCTCGGTGTCAGTATTGGGGTTGGTGTCAGTATTGGGCTCGGTGTCAGTATTGGGGTTGGTGTCAGTATTGGGCTCGGTGTCAGTATTGGGGTTGGTGTCAGTATTGGGCTCGGTGTCAGTATTGGGGTTGGTGTCAGTATTGGGCTCGGTGTCAGTATTGGGGTTGGTGTCAGTATTGGGCTCGGTGTCAGTATTGGGGTTGGTGTCAGTATTGGGCTCGGTGTCAGTATTGGGGTTGGTGTCAGTATTGGGCTCGGTGTCAGTATTGGGGTTGGTGTCAGTATTGGGCTCGGTGTCAGTATTGGGGTTGGTGTCAGTATTGGGCTCGGTGTCAGTATTGGGGTTGGTGTCAGTATTGGGCTCGGTGTCAGTATTGGGGTTGGTGTCAGTATTGGGCTCGGTGTCAGTATTGGGGTTGGTGTCAGTATTGGGCTCGGTGTCAGTATTGGGGTTGGTGTCAGTATTGGGCTCGGTGTCAGTATTGGGGTTGGTGTCAGTATTGGGCTCGGTGTCAGTATTGGGGTTGGTGTCAGTATTGGGCTCGGTGTCAGTATTGGGGTTGGTGTCAGTATTGGGCTCGGTGTCAGTATTGGGGTTGGTGTCAGTATTGGGCTCGGTGTCAGTATTGGGGTTGGTGTCAGTATTGGGCTCGGTGTCAGTATTGGGGTTGGTGTCAGTATTGGGCTCGGTGTCAGTATTGGGGTTGGTGTCAGTATTGGGCTCGGTGTCAGTATTGGGGTTGGTGTCAGTATTGGGCTCGGTGTCAGTATTGGGGTTGGTGTCAGTATTGGGCTCGGTGTCAGTATTGGGGTTGGTGTCAGTATTGGGCTCGGTGTCAGTATTGGGGTTGGTGTCAGTATTGGGGGTGGTGTCAGTATTGGTGTTGGTGTCAGTATTGGGGTTAGTGTCAGTATTGGGGTTGGTGTCAGTATTGGGGTGGTGTTAGTATTGGGGTTGGTGTCAGTATTGGTGTTGGTGTCAGTATTGGGGTTGGTGTCAGTATTGGGGCTGGTGTCAGTATTGGGGTTGGTGTCAGTATTGGGGTTGGTGTCAGTATTGGGGTTGGTGTCAGTATTGGGGTTGGTGTCAGTATTGGGGTTGGTGTCAGTATTGGGGTTGGTGTCAGTATTGGGGTTGGTGTCAGTATTGGGGTTGGTGTCAGTATTGGGGTTGGTGTCAGTATTGGGGTTGGTGTCAGTATTGGGGTTGGTGTCAGTATTGGGGTTGGTGTCAGTATTGGGGTTGGTGTCAGTATTGGGGTTGGTGTCAGTATTGGGGTTGGTGTCAGTATTGGGGTTGGTGTCAGTATTGGGGTTGGTGTCAGTATTGGGGTTGGTGTCAGTATTGGGGTTGGTGTCAGTATTGGGGTTGGTGTCAGTATTGGGGTTGGTGTCAGTATTGGGGTTGGTGTCAGTATTGGGGTTGGTGTCAGTATTGGGGTTGGTGTCAGTATTGGGGTTGGTGTTAGTATTGGGGTTGGTGTCAGTATTGGGGTTGGTGTCAGTATTGGGGTTGGTGTCAGTATTGGGGTTGGTGTCAGTATTGGGGTGGGTGTCAGTATTGGGGTTGGTGTTATGGTTCCTCAATATCTAACACGTCTCTCTATCATGTTCCCATCTAACGAGGGGCTGTTTTTTTGGCAGAACAGATCCAGGACAATTGAAAGTCACCACAAACCACCTTCATTTCATGCTCCCCATGGAGTCCAATGCGTTTTTCCAAAATGTCAACATTTCACCAAAATCTGCCAAAATTCCAACAAAGAGTAAAAAACACCCAATTACACCAATCCCGGAGGCCCCCTGACTGTGTGCGAAGCTTTTATGAAACGTTTCATTTTTGTATTGTATTGTAACTGATGAAAAGCTCCCAATGTAATTACAATGTAACATTCTATTATCATATTGTAGCTATTATGATATATTTATAGCCAAACGTTTCCTTTTTCTTTTGTTTTTTTGGACAGTGGAGGATTAGAACGATGAAGGGTCGGAACCCCTGGCAGGTTTTAGTGCTATCCGGGGCTCCGTCAGGGAGATTTAAGTTCACTTCCTGTTATGGTGACAACGGTTTCACTGGACAGGAAATGAGAGAAACTGCAACAAGCGGAAGGCTAGAATCTCTGTCCGATCTTCATGTCCGTGTCCCTGTTGCAGATTTGGCTCACTTCCTGTCCGTCACTAGGACAGGAAGTGAGGGGAGATCTCTCCAGCGGAGCCCCGGAGAGCAGTAAAAGCCTGACCTAAGCTAGAATAAAGTTTTGGCTGGACGCGCACTTTAATAAATTTTGGGTCGCTGACCTGGAACTGTTATTTATTATTGGTGTTTATACAATGTACACAGCGCTTTACATCGTGCACATTGACATCAGTCCCTGCCCTCCCCGTGATGCCTTCACTGGCTGCCTGCTTGCTGCAGTACATGGAGAATCCAGGCGCTGACATTTTCAGAAGGCGAGCGGCGGCCATGCCTGAGGACGGGTTTCCCATGTGTGTGTGTGTGTGTGCGTTGGGCGGTAGCCCTGTTGCATGGAGGGTGTGTCGCGCAGGCCGGGCGTGTTGCTCCTCGCAGAGCTCTGGAATGAGCCGCCGATTCCCCAGGCCGGCCGTTTACTGGGAGCGGCCGGTGAGGAAAAAAACATTGCGAGCCGCGTGAGGAGACGACGCGCGACGCGGCGGGCGGTGAAAGAGTTAATGTGTCGCCGAGATACAAACGCACTCTCGGGCTTCGTCTTCCGATACATTGCGGCGGATTTATTCACGCGCTTGCGACTAAATACTTCGGCGCGAACGCCAAAACGTCACCCTAACTAACCGCAGACTTTTATGTCTGTCACGCGTCTTTTATTTTTTAGGTGTTCTTGCGACATATTTATGTTGGCGACGTTTCGGGGGGTCACTCGGCGTCATGCCTGAGGAAGGGACCCTGAGGGGCCCCCGAAACGTTGCGATGTGACAAAATGTGAGCGCGACAATAAAATGATCTGGAGATCGGAGCGCGGCGAGCGCCGGCGATACGTTTTACTACTTGGATCTGAAGCGGCGCCCTCCGCAGTCACTGCAGCACCCACCGCAGGTGACATGACAGTAAGGAGTGCCGGGGGGCGGGGGGGGGGGGTGTGTGACCATCACCGAGCCGGCCGCCTCACTTTATTGCTCTGCCGCAAAACCAAAACGTGTCTTTACAGGGCCGGTAAAATGAACGGCGATCACGCAGGAACTTTACGACACGTTTTAGAACATCGACCGATCGACACGGAGAAACTTCAGGAATGAAAGATGCCAAATGAAGGCGGAGTCCAGCCCGCCGCGACCATCACAGAGGGGGGCGTTGCCACGGCGCTCGGGAGCCTCCTTTATAATAAAATGGCGGCTGAAGTCGGATGATGCGACAGTTCTGTGCGGAAGGTTAAATAACGACCTTTTCACCTTTTCAATGGAACTTTAAACCTGAACTCCAGCGAAATACACAATATATACTATACACAGATCAGCCCCAGAACATTCTGACCCCCCCGCAATACTGAGGAGGTCCCCCTCTTGCTGGCCCCCCCAGGCATGGACCCCACTAGACCTCTGTAGGTGTGCTGTGGTATCCGGCGCCGAGCCGTAGTCACTAGCAGATCCTACAAGTTGCATATAAAATGAATGTTGACTGTTTTACACTATATGCTGAGACATGTCTGATCCTGTTCAGCCAGTCATTTGATTCCCACAGCAGCACAGCCAGTCAGGTGACACACTTGCTTCCCGTGTCACCGCTTCCT
Organism: Nanorana parkeri; assembly: GCF_000935625.1. Classification (NCBI taxonomy): domain Eukaryota; kingdom Metazoa; phylum Chordata; class Amphibia; order Anura; family Dicroglossidae; genus Nanorana; species Nanorana parkeri. The sequence continues at coordinate 26,482 of NW_017309430.1, forward strand.
CTGCCTCTCATTGGACAATAAATCAGCGGCGGCCAGACAGGTCATCCTGAGCCCGTAGCGGAGCGATCTTCCTTGTTGTTGTTGATTGGTGGGATTGTGTGAATCATAAGACCGGCTACGCAGAATTACAAACCCGTTGGCAGATAAAACACCCGTGTGCGGCTCGCAGTGCACATCACCCCCTGTGCAGCCCAAGGCCGCGTTCACACGGAGCGGAATATCGCGCGATTTCCGCCGCGGAATCGCACATATTTTGGCGCGATGTCGCTCTGCGTAGCTCGCCCAATGCATTCCAATGGAGCTGGTCACATCTCGCGGCTCAATGTCGGCTGAAGCTCGTCGCTCGTGCGCGACCCTTCATTCGGCGGATGTCGCGCAACAGAAAGGGTCACTTTTGTACTGCAAAATGGAAGGAAAGAATGATGTCACATCAAGACCGCTGTTGATTGGTTACAGCGGCGAAGTCCCTCCCCAAAACACGCGTTACGTAGCGCGATAAGATGTGCACTGTCGCTCAATATCGCGCAATGTAGCTCAAAGCCGCTTGGACACGAGGGGAGGAAGATGGGTACACGAGGGGAGGAAGATGGGGGCACGAGGGGAGGAAGATGGGGACACGAGGGGAGGAAGATGGGGGCACGAGGGGAGGAAGATGGGGACACGAGGGGAGGAAGATGGGGACACGAGGGGAGGAAGATAGGGACACGAGGGGCCGGGAAGCCTGAACGTTACTGAATGAGAAATGAAATTTGCTTCTTCTTTCTGTGTTTTGGTCTCCGGGCTCCCTGGCGG
>NW_017309430.1:27291-27974 GCF_000935625.1 Nanorana parkeri
CCTCCCCCCACCCCCCTGTAATATATATTTGTTTTCGGAAGTTTCACTTCAGTTTCTGGGATCTTTTTCCCGTCACATGTTTTCTCTCACAGGAAGATTATTATAAGAAAAGGAAGCGGAACCGCAACTGTTATTCCTTCTGAGCCCTGCGCCGGTCGCTCGGCTGATTCCCATGGAGGCCCAATACACACATCCATCCGAAGCCCGCGAGGGGCGTGGCTTCACAACTGCGCAGAAAATGCTCCGAAAATAAAGCTTCTTGACACTTTCTGGCTACAATGTATGATCTCCGAGGGAGGTGAATGTTGTTAATGGAGGCTGCTATGAACGGCGGATGACACGGAGCCCAGGGCACAGCCGATTGGCTTCTTGTGCTGCTTCTCCGTCCCTCAGTCTGGGGCTCTGCTGTACAGGGGCTCCAAGAGGCTGATAGCGGGTTACGTTCAGATATTTACACTGCTTGCTCTGAAAATATATTAAGTCTGGGTCGTCCCTATAAGGAGGCAGACTGGGGTAGTGGCAGCTCATTGGGTCACATGGAGGGGGTGCCCGCCGTCCCTTTCCGGCCACAGAGCGCCCCAGTTTGCTAAGAGCTCTTGGCAACCTATGACGCTCTGACTGGCATCCCACCCAGCTTGTGGCAACCAATTACATCACTGGTTGGCAGGAGCTGAGCAGTGTAT
>NW_017309430.1:30068-30931 GCF_000935625.1 Nanorana parkeri
CACGAGGGGAGGAAGATGGGGACACGAGGGGAGGAAGATGGGGACAGGAGGGGAGGAAGATGGGGACACGAGGGGAGGAAGATAGGGACACGAGGGGCCGGGAAGCCTGAACGTTACTGAATGAGAAATGAAATTTGCTTCTTCTTTCTGTGTTTTGGTCTCCGGGCTCCCTGGCGGCCTCTCCTCGGCGGTCTCGCCTCATAGGGACACGAGGGGCCGGGAAGCCTGAACGTTACTGAATGAGAAATGAAATTTGCTTCTTCTTTCTGTGTTTTGGTCTCCGGGCTCCCTGGCGGAGGAACCGCAACTGTTATTCCTTCTGAGCCCTGCGCCGGTCGCTCGGCTGATTCCCATGGAGGCCCAATACACACATCCATCCGAAGCCCGCGAGGGGCGTGGCTTCACAACTGCGCAGAAAATGCTCCGAAAATAAAGCTTCTTGACACTTTCTGGCTACAATGTATGATCTCCGAGGGAGGTGAATGTTGTTAATGGAGGCTGCTATGAACGGCGGATGACACGGAGCCCAGGGCACAGCCGATTGGCTTCTTGTGCTGCTTCTCCGTCCCTCAGTCTGGGGCTCTGCTGTACAGGGGCTCCAAGAGGCTGATAGCGGGTTACGTTCAGATATTTACACTGCTTGCTCTGAAAATATATTAAGTCTGGGTCGTCCCTATAAGGAGGCAGACTGGGGTAGTGGCAGCTCATTGGGTCACATGGAGGGGGTGCCCGCCGTCCCTTTCCGGCCACAGAGCGCCCCAGTTTGCTAAGAGCTCTTGGCAACCTATGACGCTCTGACTGGCATCCCACCCAGCTTGTGGCAACCAATTACATCACTGGTTGGCAGGAGCTGAGCAGTGTAT
>NW_017309430.1:30974-31647 GCF_000935625.1 Nanorana parkeri
CTTATTTCCCCCCCCCCTTTTAGGCGATTAAACACCACTGTAGGTAATGATGTATTAATGGATACGAAGCTGCATTCATATGTGTCATGTATACACAGTGGCGTCACAAGGGGGGGTGCGGCACGCTCCCGGGTGACACCATTGCAGGAGTGACACCAAAACGACTGTCATTTTGGTGTCACCCCCCCTTTCTAAAAAGTCGGGCACTCGGTCACGTACGGAGAGCCCCACAGTGTCAGGAGAGAGGAGGGGACCCGCCCTTATCCCGCCGGGTGAATGTCCCCTCCTCTCTCTGCCGGCGTCCACCGCCAAGATGGCCGCCGGCAGGCGTCAATCAGATGGTAGCGCACGTGCGATGACGACGCGGCGGGGTGTCACCCGGTCTAGAGACCGGGTGTTTATATCTGCCCAGAGTTCAGCTTTAACATTTCCATTTTGGGCCAAATATTTGTATTCTTCGGTCTCTGTATTTATATTCCCGGAAGATTTACCGGGAAAAACACAAAACAAAGACGGAATGATGAGGTGTAAGAAAAACCGGGGGACTGTGACCACAAGAGCTGACACTCTACAGAACACAGAGGCTGTAAGATGCAAAGAGCAACAGCTTGTTGTGTACAATGGACTAGGTATGGGTGGAAGGGGGGGGGGGGAGGGGGGCGATACCAGGATT
>NW_017309430.1:33021-34966 GCF_000935625.1 Nanorana parkeri
TGGAAGGGGGGTGGGGGAGGGGGGCGATACCAGGATTCCCATTATTAATCCTTCAGACTTCCTCTATGAATGTCTTCAGTAATTCCTATTAGAACACTGGGATTGATCATGTGACTATGTCAGACCCGCCCCCTCTGCAGTACACTGCCACGGCTTCCTTAGTATCTACAGAACACAAGCAGGTAAGAATCGGACATACAAGCTCCCAAAACCCTCGCCGTGCGCAGAGGTGACCGAGAACATTGGATAATAAAATGTCTCACATTTCACGTTTGATGTTTTCGGCTATAAAGACTCCGGAGCGCGTCAAAGGGCGCAGGGAGCGGAATGATATCCCGCGTGACCTTTTATGTGTCGTATTTGAACAATCTTTTTCCAAGAACTCAGTAAAAAAAAGAAAAGATTAAAGAGAAGAAGCAGCAAATAAAAACAGGAAAAGCGCAATGGAATTCCGTGAGTCCCGCGACAGAGAGTGAATAATACAGCAAACTCTCTGTTATCCGGAATTCAATGAACCAGAACTCTCATCTAACCAGAAATAAAATCCCCCGTGTGCTCTCTGATCTGCGGCGCGTGTTATCCTGGAAATGATCGCGCGTCTATTTGTCTTTTTCATTACCGCATTTCAATATTAATATGAAGACAATACAGAGTTCATGTTCTGTTGTAGTAGTTAGGCACCTGTGCTGCCGCCGCACCTGCGGCGCCCTCGATGAGATGACACCTTAGCGATGGCGCCACTAGGGGGGTGCGGCCCGCACTGGGTGACATCATCAGAGGGGGTGACACCAAAATGACTGACAGTGGTTTTGGTGTCACCCCCTCTGAATAGTTGGGCGCTCCGTCATGCACGGAGAGCCCGACAGCTGGGAACGTCTCACAAAAAGACGATTTGAAGGTAAATGTATTTTGTGCCCTCGCTGGGAGGATGCAGTATGATGAGAGCGCGGCACCTCCGGAATGCAGGCGTGACGCAGGGCGAGATAAGACCGCGCACTCTGGACCTTCGGAACGCGGCGGCCTGTCAGAGTCACGCATGTTTGTTTGTTTTTTTTACGACGGCCCTTCGCGGGGTAAAGATATGTCGTGTGTTTGCTGACTGACACTTCTGCTTCCTGAACTCGTCCGCGTCGCAGGAAACGCACAAAGCAGACGTTTCGCCATAATCGCCTCCGGGCCAGAAGAGGCGGCGAGGAGTTTCCTCGCGTCTGACCTGGTTACCTGAGCGCTTCGAGAGCCGTTTCACCATCGCTGCGCCCGCCTGCGTTCTGATAATAATGAAATACGACACTTACAGAGGTGTCATCAGGGAGGTGTGTGTGTATGAACTACAAACTCCAGCCCCTCCACCTGAAGCAAGTCACTCGGGGGGGCCCATTCACACCGCGTCCAGTGGGCAACGCAATGATGAGCTCCGAACTATAGTTTCCAATTAGCCAAATTCACGCCAATGTGCAGCTTTGATGCGCGCGCGGTAAATGTGAAACATGCGCAGGAACCGTCGGCGTAAAGCGAAACGCGACACACATACGGGGCGAGTCCGGCCTAAAACAACATGTTGTCACTCCAGCAGCGGGAACTCTTCTATTTGGGCCTCCATCTCTCTAACAGGAAGTCGGGAGGCCGGCAGATAATTATTCAAAATGGCGGCACACAGAGGGAATTCAGCGTTACATTGTAACATTAATCCCAGCGCTGACGGAGCCCCAGAATGCGGCGCGTTATCTGATGAGCGAACTGCCCCATTCCTGTTACTTATTCATTATCACCGAGAGAAGAAGATACATTGAATGGGAAACGGATTTGATTGGCTGATTATTGTTACATATGTGTCACCCGTCCAATGGTTACTGACAAGTGTGATACATTGTAAACAAAACAGAGATCATCGGAAATAATAAAATGTATCTAAAGCTGAAACATTGTTTTCTCCATGGGGGTGGAG
>NW_017309430.1:35185-35743 GCF_000935625.1 Nanorana parkeri
CCCCCCCTCATCAGGTATTTATTGCTGTGTCCCCCGCTGAGGAGATTCACCTTCTATCGGTCCCCGGTGTCACCAAGACAGAGAGTGACAGTTTACAGTTGTCACCGGGAACAGGAGAAAGTGTGGGGGATCCTCCAGCGAGGGCGCCTTGAGAGAAGATTGTCCCCCACGCTTTGGAAAGGTTTCCACTCACTTCCTGTTTTGTCCTCAGCGACAGGAACTGAAGGGAAAACCCCACAGATGGATACCGACAACAACAACAACATTCCATACTCTGTCAAAAGACTGAGCTTTAGATACACTTCGAGGCTTAAAGGTTGGCAGAGCATTCTGGGCCTTGTAGTTCCTCTACATTGGAAGAGATCTCCCACTACAAGAGGTCACATGACCCCATGTCTGCCCATAAGCTGTGATGCAGGTTGGCACAGATGCCCGGCTGTACAGAAGTGGCACCCGAGACTTAGGTACTGATATACCCCAGACTGAGGAGGAGGCGGCTGGGCAGGTACCCGCGCCCACTCTGCGCCCTGACAGATATAATACCCAACCCAGAACCCC
>NW_017309430.1:35763-40495 GCF_000935625.1 Nanorana parkeri
CCCCCCCCCCCCCCCATCACTCTGAATCCTCCGCCATTGATTGGCATTCTCTCATTCTGCCACACGCCGTACGTCTCACCTTCAGAGCGCTCTTCTGCCCGCTGTCCCTGCGGTAACACTCCAGCACTTTGCCGTTGATGCCCAGGCCCAGCACCTGCTTGGATACCTTGTAGTCGTCCGTGATGGCATGGCGTTTTAGATCGAACTTGAAGGGCTGCGCCGGTGGGCGCTCGCTGGCCGGCTCCGGCCCGTTGGCATTCTCCTCCTCCATGGCAGTGCCCCCCCTCAAGGCTCTCTGGCTGCCGCAAGCCTCATGGCGAGAGCTCCTAGGCTGAAGTCCAGGTGACGGTGACACCAGCTTTCCACAGTGGATCGGCTCAGTAGGGAGGAGGAGGAGGGAAGGAGCCATGGGGCGGGGACGCCATAGGCTGAGGACCGGCCTTCCCCTTAACCCCTTCCCCGCCGGTCCCTCTGTGGCAGGCAATCCGCTCAGGCGAAGATTCACCGGCCGCGCGTCCCGATCCCGTACTCAGAATTTTTTACATGAAGAGTCGGGGAAATTATTACAGTGACACGAGACTGAGAAATGTTTACATGTCACAGCGAAGCGTTGTCATCGCATTCCCTCACGCAGCGTCCTCCATGACAGTCACCCGCACACCGAGATCCTTTTACTGACGGCAGACGCAAATGGCATCCCAAGTACGAGCGACCGTTTGGGAACTACCGAGGTCCCTTCATCGGGTACAACAACAAATGGCAATGATGATTCCTCGTCGCCATGGCGACCGCCGCGTGAAGCGATACGACGCGTTTCTGGCCTCTCCGTGGATGTCGCTCGCGTCGCCTCGTCTGATTTATTCTTCCGTCCGGCCGGAAAACGATGAAAAAACGTAAACAAGTAAATTCCTCCGATGGGTTTTATGTTTGTAAAGCGGATGGTGAGGTTAGGCCTCATTCACACAGCTTAGAGTCGGCACGTACAGATCCCTGCGGCATGCACCGCCGTATCGGGCCGCTCCCGGGAAGGACGGGTGCTCCGTGTGATTGTACGCAGCAGCCTGTTCTCCTCTATGGGACCGTACGCTCATCCGTGCGGGTGTCCGTACTCAGAAGCAGGCAGGGTGGATCTTCTCTGCGTCCGAACACGGACACCCGCACGCATGTGCAACTCGGGTGAGCGCACAGCGGCGTACGGCCGCATCCCCCCGTAGACAAGAACAGGCCGCCGCTTACAATCACACGCAGTACCTGTCCTTCCCGGAAGCGGCCCGATACAGCCGTGCACGCCGCAGGGATCTGTACGGGCCGACTCTAAAGGTGCCCACACACTGAACGATTCTCGTACGAGAATCGCGGGAAATCCCGCGATCGTACGAGAATCGTGCAGTGTGAATGAAGACGTGCGACCGTTTCTACTGCACGTCTTTTGTCTAAGGCTGGGAATTGGCATTCTCTCATTCTGCCACACGCCGTACGTCTCACCTTCAGAGCGCTCTTCTGCCCGCTGTCCCTGCGGTAACACTCCAGCACTTTGCCGTTGATGCCCAGGCCCAGCACCTGCTTGGATACCTTGTAGTCGTCCGTGATGGCATGGCGTTTTAGATCGAACTTGAAGGGCTGCGCCGGTGGGCACTCGCTGGCCGGCTCCGGCACGTTGGCATTCTCCTCCTCCATGGCAGTGCCCCCCCTCAAGGCTCTCTGGCTGCCGCAAGCCTCATGGCGAGAGCTCCTAGGCTGAAGTCCAGGTGACGGTGACACCAGCTTTCCACAGTGGATCGGCTCAGTAGGGAGGAGGAGGAGGGAAGGAGCCATGGGGCGGGGACGCCATAGGCTGAGGACCGGCCTTCCCCTTAACCCCTTCCCCGCCGGTCCCTCTGTGGCAGGCAATCCGCTCAGGCGAAGATTCACCGGCCGCGCGTCCCGATCCCGTACTCAGAATTTTTTACATGAAGAGTCGGGGAAATTATTACAGTGACACGAGACTGAGAAATGTTTACATGTCACAGCGAAGCGTTGTCATCGCATTCCCTCACGCAGCGTCCTCCATGACAGTCACCCGCACACCGAGATCCTTTTACTGACGGCAGACGCAAATGGCATCCCAAGTACGAGCGACCGTTTGGGAACTACCGAGGTCCCTTCATCGGGTACAACAACAAATGGCAATGATGATTCCTCGTCGCCATGGCGACCGCCGCGTGAAGCGATACGACGCGTTTCTGGCCTCTCCGTGGATGTCGCTCGCGTCGCCTCGTCTGATTTATTCTTCCGTCCGGCCGGAAAACGATGAAAAAACGTAAACAAGTAAATTCCTCCGATGGGTTTTATGTTTGTAAAGCGGATGGTGAGGTTAGGCCTCATTCACACAGCTTAGAGTCGGCACGTACAGATCCCTGCGGCATGCACCGCCGTATCGGGCCGCTCCCGGGAAGGACGGGTGCTCCGTGTGATTGTACGCAGCAGCCTGTTCTCCTCTATGGGACCGTACGCTCATCCGTGCGGGTGTCCGTACTCAGAAGCAGGCAGGGTGGATCTTCTCTGCGTCCGAACACGGACACCCGCACGCATGTGCAACTCGGGTGAGCGCACAGCGGCGTACGGCCGCATCCCCCCGTAGACAAGAACAGGCCGCCGCTTACAATCACACGCAGTACCTGTCCTTCCCGGAAGCGGCCCGATACAGCCGTGCACGCCGCAGGGATCTGTACGGGCCGACTCTAAAGGTGCCCACACACTGAACGATTCTCGTACGAGAATCGCGGGAAATCCCGCGATCGTACGAGAATCGTGCAGTGTGAATGAAGACGTGCGACCGTTTCTACTGCACGTCTTTTGTCTAAGGCTGGGCACACACCTTACAACCATCGCAAGACTTTTGTCTTGCGATGGTTGTAAGGTACTTTAAAAAAACGTACGATCTGCCCATCTTGCATAGGTAGATCGTACTTGCGACGATCGCAAGCCACGCCCCCTGAGGGGCGGGCTTCCGATGACCGCAATGCCGAATGGGCTTGCGCACACCGGCCCGTCGGGCTTTTATCTTACGAACATGCTACACAACCGCCGAACGTCGTACCATGCTCGGCGGGTTTGCAAACATGTTCGTAAGTTTAAAGTCGTGCGACCGTACAGCGGTAGAGGTCGCACGGCTTCCACACACCTTACGGTAATCGTACGATCGCGGGATTTCCCGCCATTATCGTACGATAATCGTAAGGTGTGTGGGGGCCTTAAGGAGCACGCTAGAAAACCAGCCGGGAATCTTACGATTTTCAGCTGGTTTGAACGGTGCTCGGGAGACAAACGCCGAACGGGCCGGTGTGCGCACGCTGCCCGTTCAGCATTGCGGTCATTGCAAGCCCGCCCCTCAGGGGGGCGTGGCTTACGATGATCGCAAGTACGATCTGCCTGTCCAAGATAGGCAGATCGTACGTTTTTTTAATTACTTTACAACCATCGCAGGACTAAGGTCTTGCGATGGTTGTAAAGTGTATGGCCACCTTTAGCTGTGTGAACGAGGCCTAACACTGGCCGGATACAGAAGGCAACACAAGTGATTCAAATGTATCTATTATTATTATTATACGGGATTTATAGAGCGCCAACAGTGTGCGCGGCGCTGTACAATATAAGGAAGACATCACAATTATAATACAATTCAAGACAAGATGGTAAGGAGGGCTCTGCCCCTGAGAGCTTACAATCTAAAAGGGGAGGGGCCAGTGATACATGAGGAGGGAGCTGTGTGGGGATGAATGGTTGAGCGGTTAGGTTGAGGTGGGATCGGCTTCCCTGAAGAGATGAGTCTGGAGGGATCGTCTAAAGGCAGTCAGTGTGGGAGATCTAAACCCAAAATATAAAACATTGCAGCTTCTCGGTCCTTCCATGCGACAGCCGCATTCATTTTCTTTTCTTCAGGTGGCACTTCCTTTATTTTCACTCGGTGATCCTGCCAGTAACACACTTCCTGTCCTAGACTGTCAACACTCACTCACTACACTGTGTCTATGGAAGAGCAGCGTTGTCACCCCAGGACAGGACACCCTCCCCCGCATAATCCTTACCACATAGCGGGACATGGTTCTGCAGTCCTCAGAGATAGACGGGGGGACAATGTAACTGATAAAGAGTGCGGCGCAGGCGGAGAGCACAGGAAGTGATCGGCTCGTGAGATTTCTGGCGGGATCAACAGGGATTTGTTTTGCACAGAGGTAATAAAACACTTCTAATGGACATTTAACAGACCGAAATGGAGCAAATAAGAGCAGATCGTATTTTTTTTTTTTTAAACAGGAAGAGAAGATCGGCGCCGGAGTTCCCATAAAGGCCTCATTCACACACAACGCAAGAGCAAAATGGTATATTGCGTATATACCCGTACATGCGCGTATATATACGCATATACGCACATGTGCGTATATGCGTGCACTATATGCAATCCCAGAATGCATTATTTCTTAATAGGAATTTCAATGAACTGTACGCACGTAAAATACGCAAATACGCTGCCCGGACGCATCTCGGTTCCATTCTGTTTCTGCGCATTTTTACGCTATGCAAATACACGGCACCATACGCAGCTGTGTGTACGGAGCCATTTATTTGCATATGCTGCATATGGTACAACACGTATACGCCTGTACACCCGTACAGGCCCGGATTCCCCACAAGGCCACCGAGGCCAGACCTTGGGGCAGCAGGGCGCAGAGGGGCGGCAGCGGCGGGGAGT